>NC_090646.1:337987086-338289586 GCF_040937935.1 Hyperolius riggenbachi
ACTGAAATTGATCCATTTATTAATGGGTCAACAGTGCCCAATGCACTTTTGAGTCCTATATACCAGGACCTTCGTTCATAGGTGCCCAAATCTGTTCTGGCACCATCATAAAGAAGAGTGTGTGAGGGAAGAGGAGAAAAAGGGGGAGAAAAGGAAAGGGAACCCATATAAGGGAGTGAAGATCAGGACAGAGCAAGCTACAGCTTAAAGTCCCAAAGAAGCCAAAACCCAACACCAGGAGGAGGAAAAGGAAACAGAGACCGTGAAATCTATTATAATCCTAAGTTAAAAGAACCAGAGCACCAAAAAGGAGGGGGGCAAGGATGCAGGTTTCCGCGGTACATTTAAGGGGTACCTTATTCATATGGACAACACCCCTTATCCAGCAATTTCAATGTCCCAGACCCATCGAACCTAGGGGAGCTATGGATCAAGGAAGCAAGCCAATTCTAGCCTGTCATTAAGACCTATTGGTCCCATTGCTTCTGTGCGTAGAATTACCCATGATTCTCGTCGAGTTAACTCACGATCGCGGTCACCCCCTCTCCTAGAGGGACTGACATGCAGGAGACCTGCAAATTTCAGGCATTTGGCATTGCCCCCATGCGCTTCCCTTATGTGTTCGATGAGTCGGGGGCACCCCTATCCCGATTTTATGGATTTGAAATGCTCATTTATTCTTTCTTTTAGGGGCCTAGTGGTTTTGCCAACATAGAAAAAAATCGCAAGGACAGAACACCACATAAGATACAAACTTTGTTTGACAGGTAATAAAAGCCCGCACCTCCCATTGCACCCCTCCCAGGCGGTAGTTGATACCTTCCCGCATATAGGGGCAATATTTACATTTGCCACATTTATAATTACCCCTGGAGCGGCTGGTGCCCAACCAATTAGTGGTTGGACATGAGCGAAACTCACTCCGGGTTAGAATGTCGCCCAATGTGGGGGCCCTTCTATACGCTATCCTGGGCGGGTCTGGAAACACTCTCCGGAGGGCGGGGTCTCTTGCTACTAGTGACTAGTTTTTCTTAACAATCTGTGTTATTTTCTTAGCCAAGTACAAGTACAAAGAGGAAGGTTATATTGCCCATGGCTTTAGGTCCTACAGAGAACCATCAGAATATCAGGAGGACAAGAAGTTTGTGGAAAAGTGGGAGACCGCACATTTAAATTATTGCAGAACCCTGCAGGAGATTGTCAGGGAGCGCTGTGAGGATCCGCTGGGCTGCCTGCGCAGGCAGGCAGCCTTTTGACCACTGTTCAGGTCTGCATTCTGCAGGTCTCTGGAAGAGAGACCTTTTGTCAGTATTGCAGCTTGCTGCTGAAGAATTTGCATACGTTTGTCATGCAGATTGCCTAGCCACATCCCTTGTAGGCCTGCTCTATATATACCATGTGATATCACAGACCTTTGCTGGTCATAAGAGTTAGATCCTGTGTGACACTCGCCGGGAGTGTCAGCCTTTCTCTTTGTTGAAGATTAGCCTAGAGTAATCCCTGGAAACTGCACTGGGCAGGTTTACTTAGTGCAGTTAGGATTGCTTATCTGTTTTGTTTGTCTGTTGCGATTGTCCTGTCCCAGCGGTGGTCGACAGGAAATCGTTCTGTGTGTCTGGGTGCTAACCGGAACAGCGGTTGTTACTGGTAGCCCCTTCTGATCTGTTTCCCTGGATCGCACTAGCATCCTGCGCTAGTGCTGTGGATCCTTCTGTTCTGCTACTCTGTACCTGGATCGCACTAGCATCCTGCGCTAGTGCTGTGGATCCTTCTGTTCTGCTACTCTGTACCTGGATCGCACTAGCATCCTGCGCTAGTGCTGTGGATCCTTCTGTTCTGCTACTCTGTACCTGGATCGCACTAGCATCCTGCGCTAGTGCTGTGGATCCTTCTGTTCTGCTACTCTGTACCTGGATCGCACTAGCATCCTGCGCTAGTGCTGTGGATCCTTCTGTTCTGCTACTCTGTACCTGGATCGCACTAGCATCTTGCGCTAGCGCTGTGGACCCTTCTGTTCTGTCTTCCTGGATCGCGCTAGCCACTTTTGCTAGTGCTGTGGATCCTATCGTTCGCTTATTCATTTTTTCGTGTGTCTGTCTTGTCTGCTACGAACGCTTGCTGGAGGCTCGGTGAGGTAACCGTTAAGCAAGCGCTCGCGTCCTCTGTTTCATGTTTGTCTGTCGGTGGTTAGTTAGGTGTGTTTGTCTCTATTGTGCTTATCACGTGGAGACCGCGCATAAACGCGTGCACTGTTGCGAATGAGTGCGTTGTTCGCGTTTAGCTAGCGTTTGTTATTTTCCGTATCTCCTCATTGTATGAATTGCTGTGCCTTTGCTACTCTCGTGCTCTGCCTTGCTGTAACCTTGTGTCATGTCTGGCGATCGCACCTCTCGCGATCGCGTTCCTACTTCATATCTGCTGTGGTGTGTGCACCGTCGCGGGTTGGCGACTAGTTTGGTGCACACACATACAATCTGTCTCTGTGCTCATTCTCAATCGCCTCTCTTGCGATTGCGTTCCGTCCCTTCGTGCAATTTCTGTCTGGCGTGTGTGGTAGGGCAGAGGAGCTGTTCCTCTGCACTTCACAGCTCCCCCTGTCGACAGGAATTTCCCTCTACAGGTGCATTGCACCTTCTGCTGGGTTTCCGCAAATTATACGTTTGTGGAGGATTTCCGCAGTGTCGGCACACACGTCTTGTGCGCTGATCACGGACAGAATTCCACTATCGTTACAAGCGCACAATAGAAGAGCATAATAAGATATAAGGAGAACTTCAGGAAACTCGGGATCAGTTACAGGAAGCAACATCAGAGGGAAATTTCTCAGCCATTATTGCCAAGATAGAGAAAAAGATGTTGCTAATCCAGAACGAATTGAAGGCTAGGAAACTCAGAAAATTCCACCGAGATCGAGATGATTTCAAGAAAGGGAGAATTTTTGATTGGGGTCAGAGCGGTACCCCTAACCAAGGGAGTAGGGCCAAAAGGGGCAAAGGCTATTGGACGACTGATTTGGGCTCAGATTCAGAGGGCGAGGGACCTGAAAACAAACCAAGACCAAGGCAGCCAACCAAAAATAAAAAGAAACGTGGCAAAAACCATGAGCCAAAAGTTAAACCGGTTCCCACACAGCCATGTGCCTCTACCCCTTTAGGCGGAGAGTCCGCAGAGGCGGAAGAAACCGATGTTCGGAGAAACGTAACATGGGATTCTCCAGTAGCAGCCAGAAACCAACATGGCAGCAACATCACGAAGAGGAGGAGAACCAGAGAATAGGGTTGGGAGCGGGGATGGGTCAGCTTCCCCAAGGAGGAGAACTACAAGTGATTAACTTGACTGATGCAACCATACCTGAATGTTGTTTTTCCCTGCTGGGCAAGGGCCTGGGCTTTTCGCCAACACAGAATTTCGACTATGTGGACTTTTTTGTTGATTTATACAAAACCACAAGGAAGATGATGATCAATCAATTATACCAAGATGGGGAAGCCATGGGGGAGCTCCAAGGACAGGGTGATGGAGGCCCGACATTGGCGATGAGTCCCATGTCCACATTGGGGTTCAGTCCCGCGGTGGACTGGGACACTGCCGAGATAGAGGCACTCCGGATGCTGGAGGAGCTGTGGGAGGAGGGGGGATTTTGTTCCTTGGGAGAAGAAGAGAATATGTCGATACGTGAACTCTATCTGGGCAATCCTGGGAACTTTCGAGCCTGTAAATCCACACGACCTATACCCATTCCCCCCGGTTCCCCTATTGACCAGTTTCTCCACCAGCCCGCCGCGGAGATGAAGGCATTGTGCTATGATTAGGCCCCGAGCAATTTGAGCAAGGCCGACAAGGCAGCCATAAAGTGGTTGAAGCAACGCTGCGACCTGGTGGTGAAGCAGGTGGATAAAGGGGGGAATGTGGTGATCATGTCGAGCGATTTTTACACCAGAGAAGCCTATAGGCAATTGAACAATACAGAGTACTATGTTAGGTTGGACAGTAACCCCACTTTCAAGTACCAGTCGACTCTCCGCACTTTGTGAAGGCGGGGAGTCGAGAGAGGATACATCCCACAGAGGTTGGCGGTTGACCTACTCCCGCAGTTTCCAAGATATCCTGTGTGGTACCACCTTCCCAAACTGCACAAGTCCGCACAGACCCCCCCGGGAAGACCTATCGTCTCAGGGTGTGGTTCACTCATGGAACGTCTGTCTCGTTTTCTGGACCATCTGTTGCGCCCCCTGCTTGTGGGGGTCCCGGCCTATTTGGCCGATACGCTCGACACGATTAAACTCGTGGAGAGCACGTCATGGAGACCAGGCTACAGGTTAGCCACTATAGATGTAGAGGGTCTCTACAGTAGAATCCCCCACGAAGAGGGGATAAGGGCAGTGCGCAGGTTCCTTGATAGAACCAATAAAGACGATGGGCACAAGGACTTCTTGTGCAAATGTTTGAAATTCATTTTGATGCATAACGCATTTATGTTTGATGGAAGGTGGTACCACCAGGTCTCTGGGACTGCCATGGGGACCTCTGTGGCATGTACCTATGCAGGCCTGTTTCTGGGAGCTTGGGAAGAGGATTATGTAATGGCCCCAAGAAATCTGTTCAGGCAGAACATTAAAATCTGGGCAAGGTATGTGGATGACGTGCTGGTCGTGTGGCAGGGAGGTACAGAGGAGTTTGATGCTTTCATGAGTTTCCTTAACAACAATCAGGTGAATATGAAATTCACCTCAGAAATTGGGGACAAGTTCATAAATTTTTTGGATCTAAAGGTCAAACCGGATGGGGACAGATTAGTGTGTGAGGGATACAGGAAGGCCACAGCCGTGAACTCTCTGCTACACAGGAACAGCTTCCATCCTGAGCATGTTAAAACCTCCCTGCCATACGGCCAGTATTTGCGTCTAAGACGAAACAATACCAGCTTGGAAACATTTGAGGTGCAATCGCAAGAGCTAACTGCACAATTGGAGGCGAGAAATTATGACAGGGAACTTCTTGTTAAAGCTAGGGATAGAGCCAGAGCCAGAGACAGGTCCTCCCTCCTCTCTAGGACCCCCAGGAACAAAGAAAAAGGTCCATTTACTTTAACGTTTGATGATACCCCCATGGCTAAGAACATAACACAGATTGTTAAGAAAAACTGGTCACTAGTAGCAAGAGACCCCGCCCTCCGGAGAGTGTTTCCAGACCGCCCAGGATAGCGTATAGAAGGGCCCCCACATTGGGCGACATTCTAACCCGGAGTGAGTTTCGCTCATGTCCAACCACGAATTGGTTGGGCACCAGCCGCCCCAGGGGTAATTATAAATGTGGCAAATGTAAATATTGCCCCTATATGCGGGAAGGTATCAACTACCGCCTGGGAGGGGTGCAATGGGAGGTGCGGGCTTTTATTACCTGTCAAACAAAGTTTGTATCTTATGTGGTGTTCTGTCCTTGCGATTTTTACTATGTTGGCAAAACCACTAGGCCCCTAAAAGAAAGAATAAATGAGCATTTCAAATCCATAAAATCGGGAAAGGGGTGCCCCCGACTCATTGAACACATAAGGGAAGCGCATGGGGGCAATGCCAAATGCCTGAAATTTGCAGGTCTCCTGCTTGTCAGTCCCTCTAGGAGAGGGGGTGACCGCGATCGTGAGTTAACTCGACGATAATCACGGGTAATTCTACACACAGAAGCAATGGGACCAATAGGTCTTAATGACAGGCTAGAATTGGCTTGCTTCCTTGATCCATAGCTCCCCTAGGTTCGATGGGTCTGGGACATTGAAATTGCTGGATAAGGGGTGTTGTCCATATGAATAAGGTACCCCTTAAATGTACCGCGGAAACCTGCATCCTTGCCCCCCTCCTTTTTGGTGCTCTGGTTCTTTTAACTTAGGAATATAATAGATTTCACGGTCTCTGTTTCCTTCTCCTCCTCCTGGTGTTGGGTTTTGGCTTCTTTGAGACTTTAAGCTGTAGCTTGCTCTGTCCTGATCTTCACTCCCTTATATGGGTTCCCTTTCCTTTTCTCCCCCTTTTTCTCCTCTTCCCTCACACACTCTTCTTTATGATGGTGCCAGAACAGATTTGGGCACCTATGAACGAAGGTCCTGGCATATAGGACTCAAAAGTGCATTGGGCACTGTTGACCCATTAACAAATGGATCAATTTCAGTATGTGCTGGGGATAGACTAGGAGGGGACAGACCCGCCCCCTGTCCTGGAGACTTAGGCACATAAAAAGTTCATGTAGGGTGCCCAGTCTGTGTTTCTGGTAAATCAGCTTGGGTCCTGGGTTACTGTATATCCTCTTTCCCGGCCCCTCCCCCTTTTTTTCAACGTAAAGGTAACATGGGTTTCGCGGCTATATGTAATAGACCGAGACCATGCACCTATTGGGGACCTTCTCCCCTATCCCCTCCTGTTAGGGTCGTATGTACCCCCCCCCCCTTTTCTGTAGTGTAGACGCAAAGGAAAAAACCTTATAACTAAGTGGATCCCTCCGGAAACTTTAATAGGTAGATGGCAGCCGGAACTATATAAGAGATAATGTATCTCCAGGGTCTCCTTTGAGACTGGCAGTGTTACCCCCAGTCTTTTTAACAGGGTTTTGGGTTTTTTTAGGGACTTTTATAATAATAAAAAGGTGTTTTTAACATATTGGGCAGTGAGTTAATACAAGGATAGTAAGGGAATGCTACTTCATGCCACTGTCGGCGTACACACCATGTTCACAAAAAGTTTATTCACATGAAAATATGCACAATGTTTAAACAAGCACAAGTCACTTTAATGTAATTTCATATGATCAATGTTATAGCACAGTAATGTTTATCCGGAGCACTTTTGGTAATGAACACTGTATTTATGTATTGTATACCACTTGAAGTACATAACATATCTGTCACCATAGCGACCAGAATCGCCGCATACGCTTGCTGCGTCTAGCTTATGCGGCGTACTATCACTCTTTGCCGCTGGTATGGCGTGGCCCCGCCCCCTCACCCCAACCCCTGTGACATCATTCCTTACACCAATCACGAGCGCCGAGGGTGCGGCTTCCAGATCTTATACAGGAAGCCGCACGGCGCTATTACGATTACAAGACACAAGCACGTGAACAAGCGCCAGTCAGGCGCGAAACGGCGTAGTGCAGTCTCTCCACCCTGGTCACCCGAATCCCGGCACACCTCAGCACAGATACCTGGAACAGGTTTGACACTATCAAGAGCTGCAATTATGTATGTATCATGTTTGGCATGAAGATGAATTAAAGCGGAACAAGGTGACAGTTGCCTCGCTCGTTTTGATGTACTATATAAAATGGTTTTATTTTACACTGCTTTTCCAAATGCAACCTAAGAGAATTTCACAAAACAAATGTCCGCAGCACTGGCAATATAAATATGGTATCAAGCGTGCTAGGGCTCAAACATATGTACAGCCATATTTAAGAGGAAAGAAAGCCCATATGGAAAGCACCACTTGAAAAAATACAAAACGTTTATTCAAAAAATCCTCCTCACATATATAGACACAAATGAGGTTCAATAATGGTTAAAAACAATTAAGACAAACGGCATTTTCCAATCTCTGCTGCAGATAATCTTATGCATAAATATATATTGCTGCATAACCATGCAAAGCGATTCAAATAGGAAAACATTTAATTTTAGCATATATAATCTCCTTCAAAGCGGGATGACGCCTGTGGAGTGATGCCAGCGGGGTGAGGCCCGCAGAGCTAGCGGGACTGTCCTGAGGGGAGACGACCGTTCTCTGCTGCTTTCATCCTTGCCAACCTTTCTTACCTGCTCGCTGCCAATCTGCCGCTACCCGCTGCGAAAGAGGGCACCCCCCGCAGACCCCTTGCGCAGCCTGGCCAATAACTGCCAGGCTGCGCTATGGGGTAGATCGGGACTCCCTGTGACGTCACGACGTCGATGACGTCATTCCATTCGTCGCCATGGTGACGGGGGAAGCCCTGCAGGAAATCCCATTCAGATTTACTGATAGGTATTCACGCCGGCGGCGATTGGAAGGGTGGAAGGGAGAGCGCAGGGGCCGAATCATGTAGCTAGCGATAGGCTAGCTACATGAAAAAAAATTAGGTCAGAAAAACCCTCCTGCGGCCGTACGCCGCACGGAATCAAAACGCCCAGGAGGTTAACCATTATTGAACCTCATTTGTGTCTATATATGTGAGGATGATTTTTTGCATAAACGTTTTGCATTTTTTTCAAGTGGTGCTTTCTATATGGGCTTTCTTTCCTCTTAAATATGGCTGCTTAGAGAATTTCACGTTCACTTTACATGATACAAAGTGGCGACGAGTAAAGTTTGATGTTACAATTATTTTAAGTTCAATCCTTGCAGGAAAAAAGTCCTGGCAAGAAGAATACAGGAGATGAGGAGGTCCCTAGTCAAGCTAGGAGCAGTTGAAGCATGGTTATATGTTCAGAGTTATCAAGGGGGCTTGGATAGAGATTTTGGGCGGGTAGGTACAGTGGGTTGCAAAAGTATTCGCCCCCCCCCCCCCCTTTGAAGTTTTCCAGATTTTGTCATATTACTGCCACAAACATGAATCAATTTTATTGGAATTCCACATGAAAGACCAACACAAATTGGTGTACACATGAGAAGTGGAACGAAAATCATACATGATTCCAAACATTTTTTACAAATAAATAACTGCAAAGTGGTGTGTGCATAATTATTCGGCCCCCTTTGATCTGAGTGCAGTCAGTTGCCTATAGCCATTGCCTGATGAGTGCTAATGACTAAATAGAGTGCACCTGTGTGTAATCTAATGTCAGTACAAATACAGCTGCTCTGTGAGGGCCTCAGAGGTTGTCTAAGAGAATATTGGGAGCAACAACACCGTGAAGTCCAAAGAACACATAAGACAGGTCAGGGATCAAGTTATTGAGAAATTTAAAGCAGGCGTAGGCTACAAAAAGATTTCCAAAGCCTTGAACATCCCAGGGAGCACTGTTCAAGCGATCATTCAGAAATGGAAGGAGTATGGCACAACTGTAAACCTACCAAGACAAGGCCATCCCCCTAAACTCACAGGTCGAACAAGGCGAGCGCTGATCAGAAATGCAGTCAAGACGCCCATGGTGACTCTGGACGAGCTGCAGAGATCTACAGCTCAGGTGGGAGACTCTGTCCATAGGACAACTATTAGTCATGCACTGTAGAAAGTTGGCCTTTATGGGAGAGTGGCAAGAAGAAAGGCATTGTTAACAGATAGCATAAGAAGTCCCTTTTGCAGTTTGCCACAAGCCATGTGGGGGACACAGCAACCATGTGGAAGAAGGTGCTCTGGTCAGATGAGACCAAAATGGAACTTTTTGCCCAAAATGCAAAACGCTATGTGTGGCGGAAAACTAACACTGCACATCACTCTGAACACTCCATCCCCACTGTCAAATATGGTGGTGGCAGCATCATGCTCGGGGGGTGCATCTCTTCAGCAGGGACAGGGAAGCTGGTCAGAATTGATGGGAAGATGGATGGAGCCAAATACAGGGCAAACTTGGAAGAAAACCTCTTGGAGACTGCAAAAGACTTGAGACTGGGGCGGAGGTTCACCTTCCAGCAGGACAATGGCCCTAAACATAAAGCCAGGGCAACAATGGAATGGTTTAAAACAAAATATATCTATGTGTTAGAATGGCCCAGTCAAAGTCTGGATCTAAATCCTATCGAGAATCTGTGGCAAGATCTGAAAACTGCTGATCACAAACGCTGTCCATCTAATCTGACTGAGCTGGAGCTGTTCTGCAAAGAAGAATGGGCAAGGATTTCAGTCTCTAGATATGCAAAGCTGGTAGAGACATACCCTAAAAGACTGACAGCTGTAATTGCAGCAAAAGGTGGTTCTACAAAGTATTGACTCAGGGGGCCGAATAATTACGCACTCCCCACTTTACAGTTATTTATTTGTAAAAAATGTTTGGAATCATGTATGATTTTCGATCCACTTCTCACATGTACACCACATTGTATTGGTCTTTCACATGGAATTTACAATAAAATTGATGCATGTTTGTGGCAGTAATGTGACAAAATGTGGAAAACTTCAAGGGGGCCGAACACTTTTGCAAGCCACTGTATTTGCTCTCTCTCTGGGGGAAACTATTTATCCTGGTATTGTTGGAATTGTATCTATTCATGTGATATAGAGGTCAGGGAAGTGACACTTGTTTTGCTGGCTGATGACTGATGGAAATGGGGTTAACATGTAGATCTTGGAACGTTAAGATGTGCGACTTCACCTGAAGTGGTTGGCTTATCCGAGCTGCCAGCGGGACCACGGAAGGGAGCAAGAGGATGCTGGGGGACCTCGCGGGCTATGGGGGACTGGAGAAAGCCCCAGGTAAGTCCACATTTTTAATTTTGGCCACTGCTCAGGGTCCCTTTCAGTGGGGAAACAGAGAAAACAGAGCATGACTTGCAGGGGCGCTGTGCAAGTGTAATTTTCCATGTAACAGGAGATATTTATACTATGCATAATGTTTATGGGCCCAATATAGATGGTAAACAGTTTTTGCAGGAAATACAATGGAGATTAGCTCCCGATGTGAAATTCTAATTGTGTGATTGGTGGAGATTTTAATGATTTTATGAGTGGAGCTGAAGATAGATCTACAACACCACGTCAAAGGCTGTAATAAGGTCAACTGCATTGGCAATGATGGCTGATACCTTCAGCGTGAAAGATTAATGGAATTTCCTTCAACCCTATGATCAGGAATTTTCATTCTACTCGCCTGTCCATGACACCTTCTCCCGCATTGATTACCTTTTTTTCAGAATCAGAATAATTTATTTCACCAAGTACAACGGGGGTTGTACCCGGAATAATTTTTTGCCGCATACAGGGTCGTTGATGGTAAAGCAAAATACACAACCCGTAATATAAATTACATGGTAAATGTATACATGATACATAATACACAACTTAGTGGAGGGTCCCGAGGGGTTATCTAAGTGCTATGTGAGCGGAGCTGCCACAATCCCTGCAGCACTCGACGACGCTGCAGCTATTCGGATGCCCCATGGAACGGCCTTGGAGAAAAAAAGAAAATAACAACAAAAGGAAGAGCAGAGAGAAGAGAAAGAGAGAGAGATAGTCCCTGGGCATAGCCATGGCTTGCTAGTGGCCTGGTTAAATGTCCCAGGGGCCGTCAGTGCGGCCCAGTCGGCGCACTCAGACAGTTTGGAGGCCTGATGTGCAACAATGGGGCTGCAGGCACAGGAGGCCCGGCATGGTGGGGGACCGCAGGAATTCTGGTACCTGTGGTGGAGAGGCTCTGGCAGCGGTGGAGGAGAGCACGGATCCATGCTGACTGAGACCTAGTCAGCGGCCCCAGTATGGGGGGCTTAGAGTCCAACGATGGGGCTGCGGGAGCAGGAGACCCAGCATGGTGGTGCAGTGCAGAACTTCTGGCCCTATGTTGTGCCTGTGGAGGCTCTGGCAGTGGTGGAGGTGAGACTCCAGTGGAAAGGCTCTGGCAGTGGTGGAGGAGAACACGGTTCCCGGAGGCCCCGCTGGGCTGCTTAAAGACTGGGACCAGGGCTGTGCAGGGATCAGCAGCCTACCGTGCCTGTTGATAGGGCAGATGCTGATCCTGGTCTCGGCAGCAGTGGTGGAAAGCTGTTTGTGTGTGGATCCCAGGCTGTAGTCTCCGGAGCGGCTGCATGGATGCCGGGCAAGAGCAACATAGCGGCAGTAGATTGGAGCAGCGGCTAAGGGCCGGTGTGGTTACTGCAGGGGCTGGGGACAGCTTCCCACGTGGTGAGATGTGCCGGAGTTCGGGGAGCCGGAGCGGTGCAGATGTCTCCAGGTTGTGCGGTGGCTCAGGCAGCGGCAGTGAGGAGACCCGGACAGTGATGGTGGAGAGGCAGCAGTGGAGAGCTACAGAGCGGCTGGGGCCGGCACCACGTGGGTCATCAGCTGAGCCAACAACGTGGTGAGCCGGGCCTTAGCATGTGTGCCCTGTCGTCGGAGTCCGGGGAGCCAGGGTGTCTCCCCGCCCGATGGTGTGGCGGAGCTGGAGGGAGACCCTCGGAGCAGTCACGGCCATGAGTCCAGGGGGGAAAGTTGAAAAAAAGATAGATCTAGCCGGAGCCTTGTGGCCGTGGCTACAAGTCAGGCGCCATCTTGGTAGAGATACTGAGTACTGGCCTAATGGGGAGGCTGAGGGAAACAACTATATGTGATATGGTAATATCAGATCATAGTTCAATAATGGTGATAATCAATAAAGTCCTCAAGGAATGGACATTTTATGGAAGTTCCCACAGTACCTATATGGAGACGATAAATTTCAGAAAAGTCTGCGTGGGTGGTGGTTAGAGTTTTTGGGGGACAATAAAGGTCATAGGAATCAACCATCATTGTTCTGGGATACATCTAAAGCAGTATTGCGTGGTAGAATACTATCTTACATGGCTGGAAAAAAAGAGGAAAAGTATGCAGGAATATAACGTCCATGTTACTAGAGTTAGAACTGCTTATACTGCTTATAGAAATAACCCATCCACAGAAAATAAAAAGTTGTGGCTAGAAGAAAAAAAAGAGGTGGATAAGTGGGCTAAAGCAAGGGATTTGTACTCAAAACCATATTGGGAATAGAGATGGGCCGAACGGTTCGCCGGCGAACGGTTCCACGCGAACTTCGGTGGTTCGCGTTCGCGTCCCGCTGGCGAACCTTTGCGGAAGTTCGGTTCGCCCCATAATGCACCTTGAGGGTCAACTTTGACCCTCTACATCACAGTCAGCAGGCCCAGTGTAGCCAATTAGGCTACACTAGCCCCTGGAGCCCCACCCCCCCTTATATAAGGCAGGCAGCGGCGGCCATTACGGTCACTCGTGTGCTGCCTGCGTTAGTGAGAGTAGGGCGAGCTGCTGCAGACTGTCTCTCAGGGAAAGATTAGTTAGGCTTAACTTGTTCCTGGCTGGCTGCATACCTGTTCTGTGAACCCACCACTGCATACTTGTACTGTGAACCCACCACTTCATACCTGTTCAGTGAACCTGCCACTGCATACCTGTTCTGTGAACCCATCACTGCATACCTGTTCTGTGAACCCATCACTGCATACCTGTTCAGTGAACCTGCCACTGCATACCTGTGCTGTGAACCCACCACTGCATACCTGTTCTGTGAACCCACCACTGCATACCTGTGCTGTGAACCCATCACTGCATACCTGTTCAGTGAACCTGCCACTGCATACCTGTGCTGTGAACCCATCACTGCATACCTGTTCAGTGAACCTGCCACTGCATACCTGTGCTGTGAACCCACCACTGCATACCTGTTCTGTGAACCCACCACTGCATACCTGTGCTGTGAACCCACCACTGCATACCTGTGCTGTGAACCCACCACTGCATACCTGTGCTGTTAACCCACCACTGCATACCTGTGCTGTGAACCCACCACTGCATACCTGTGCTGTGAACCCACCACTGCATACCTGTGCTGTGAACCCACCACTGCATACCTGTTCTGTGAACCCACCACTGCATACCTGTTCAGTGAACCCACCACTGCATACCTGTTGTGTTCAGTGAACCCGCCACTGCATACCTGTTCTGTTCAGTGGACCCGCCACTGTATACCTGTTTAGTGAACCCGCCACTGCATACCTGTTGTGTTCAGTGAACCTGCCACTGCATACCTGTTCTGTGAACCCGCCACTGTATACCTGTTCTGTTCAGTGAACCCGCCACTGTATACCTGTTCAGTGAACCCGCCACTGCATACCTGTTGTGTTCAGTGAACCCGCCACTGTATACCTGTACTGTTCAGTGAACCCGCCACTGCATACCTGTTCAGTGAACCCGCCACTGCATACCTGTTGTGTTCAGTGAACCCGCCACTGCATACCTGTTGTGTTCAGTGAACCTGCCACTGTATACCTGTAACTGTACCTTAATTACACTACCTGATTGATGTATACACATGCAAGATGTTTTAAAGCACTTTAGGCCTGTCATTTAGCATTCAATGTGATTTCTGCCCTTAAAACGCTGCTTTGCGTCAAATCCAGATTTTTCCCCGGGACTTTTGGCATGTATCCCACTCCGCCATGCCCCCCTCCAGGTGTTAGACCCCTTGAAACATCTTTTCCATCAGTTTTGTGGCCAGCATAATTATTTTTTTTTTTCAAAGTTCGCATCCCCATTGAAGTCTATTGCGGTTCGCGAACTTTAACGCGAACCGAACGTTACGCGAAAGTTCGCGAACCCGGTTCGCGAACCTAAAATCGGAGGTTCGGCCCATCTCTAATCGGGAACTGTATTGAGCCAAACATGGTGATAAATGTGGCAGATTGTTATCATGCATTATACGTGGACCATATCAGAAATCTGGACTAAAGGGACAGGACCTTAGTGCATCATCGCAGGCACATAAACGTGGAATTCGCACAATACTATGCAGATTTTTACAAAAAACCACACAGTACTGACCTCCCCACACAAGGCACCTTCTTATCTTAGTAGGCTATCGCAAGAGCAAATAGGTGACTTAAATGCACCCATTACGGAAAATGAAATCATGGGAGCTATTAAATGCTTACATAATCATAAGGCCCCAGGACCTGACCGCCTCACGGCTGAATACTATAAAATACTGAAGTTTGAAATGGCGCCTGCTCTTACAGCTCTTTTTTAATTACAGTATATTCTCCAGGGAAAAGGATTCTTATCATCTAGAAATGAGACATATATAAAATGAATCAATAAACAGGGTAAGCCTGTTATAGTGTAACGGTATTGTAACGATCGGTGTCAGAACACAGAGAGAATCTGATTATTGGTGATCTGCAGTATCACCAAGAATACAGATTTATACCTGATTATTGATGATCTGCAGAATCACCAATAATACAAGTATAACTAACCTCTGGACACCTGATAAGTGTAAGTGTTTGGTGAAACAGTATATGAGTCTGGACCACCTGAGGAGCAGGTGACCCTAGACCGTATAAGGAGTAACTCCTGATAGGGTTGGAGTACACAAAGAGTCAATGATTCCCTGAACAGCTGGGAATCAGACTCTACTGCAGTCAAAGGACTCCTGTGAGATTGAGTCCCTGACTGGATTGCAGAGAGGTCCCTCAGAGAGACAGGGAGTCCCTGCAGCTACTGGACACCCCACCGGGGGGGGGGGGGTGTCACAGGTAGAAGGGTCGGTCAGGCCGGGTCGGCAACACACGAGCAGATAAAGTACAGAGACAGAAGGCTGATTCGGTAACCAGGGAGAGGCAGGGTTGGCAACAGGTAATCAGATGTGCAAAGGTACCGAATCAGAGAGCAGGAGCAGAGTCAAGAGAGCAATAGGTCATAACAGATATCAAGCAGAGGCCTAGCCTAGAGTGTGAGGTCCGTGGTCTCAACACTCAGGGACTGATCTAAAGCACAACACAGCAATGACACAGTATCCCTAGTCTTGGGTGTGAGGTCCGTGGTCTCGACACCCTGGAACTGGTCTAAAGTATAACACAGTAATAACACAGTTTCCCTAGTCTTGGGTGTGAGGTCCGTGGTCTCGACACCCTGGAACTGGTCTAACAGTATAACACAGTAATAATACAGTAATCTGGCTAAGTGTGAATTCCCAGGTCCACCTGGTTCTAACACACTGAAGGATCTGACTATGGTCTGACTGCTAACACATAAGCATTCGCAACGGCAGACAACCAGCCACTGACAGCCGAGAAGTATATATAGCAGAGCGCTTCTCAGCGCCACCCAGTCCCATTCAACCAATCACCTGCTGCGCTGGGATCAGCTGATCGTCCTGATCAGCTGATCCCTCTCCTATTGGCATAAAGGGCCTGCCTGTTAGCGCGCGCGCGCGTAGCTCTCCATCTGTGTGCACTACTAGGCTCAGACAAACCAGACACATGCCGCTGCGGAGAAACCGCCGTTCTGAACGCGGATTCAGCCGCCCCGCTGTCAGTCCGCGCGGCGGTGTCTCCGCAATCCATTACAGGTATCCTATAGGACGATTTGTCTTATTAATCATGATCTTAAGATCCTGACGAAATTGATGGCAGACAGGCTGGCTGAGTATATTTCAAAGCTCATACACCCAAATCTGGTGGGCATTGTGAGAGGAAGAGCAGCGGTGGCAAACATATGAAGGTTAATTGCGTTTTTAGAGCAGGTTAAAGCTTATCTGGTAACACATAAGAATACGGCAATATTTACCTTAGACGCTGAAAAAGCATTTGACGCAGTGCATTGGGACTGGTTGCATAAGGTATTAGCTAAGATGGGTTTTTGTGGGTTGTTTCTAATTTTTTTGCACCAACTTTATAATGAGTCCAAAGCCAGAGTCTACACTCCTGGTCATCTGTCTCAACCATTTGGATTATTTAGAGGAACTCGCCAAGGGTGCCCACTGTGCCGCTGCTCTTCAATCTTGCACTGGAACCTCTGTCAAGGTATCTCTTAACACAGGTAGAGGGAGTTCAAATTTTGGACTAGAGGGTCATATTGGCATTATTTGCGGGTGACATTCTGCTCTTCTTGAATGACCCATTTACACAGTACCTAAGGTTATGAAAGCCATAGAGGAGATGGGCAGAGAATCAGGATTTAAAATAAATAGGCAAAAGTTAGAACCCCATAAACACTTACCGCTAGGTGTGAAAGTGGCTCCTAAGGACATTACGTACCTGGGGCTAAAAATAAATTGTGATCCTTCATCACTAAACAAACCCAACTATGCCCCCCTAATTAGTAAAATTGTCCAACAGCTGGAAGGCTGGATCAAAATTCCTGTAGGATTAGCAGGTAGCCCAACTATCATAACAATGGTGAGTTTTGGTAGACTGCTGTATCCCCTACAAATTCTCCCCCTGTTTAAACATACGGATGCCACCAGGCTTAATAAAGCTTTTACAAGTTTTCTCTGGAAAGGGAAGAGAGCAAGGGTGGCCTTAAAAAGATTACAGGTGCCTAAAGACATGGGAGGTTTAAGGGTGCCAGAAATCAGAAAGTATAATTTAGCATGTCTTGCCTGACACGTCAGAGATTGGGTATCAGACACCAACCACTTTTCCAATGTTCTATTGGAAGGGGCCTTGATGGAACCTTGGTCCCTAATGCTGGGCATACACGGCACTTTCTTTCCTTATCAATCGAGCCGCTGATGGGCTCGATTGATAATATCTGACAGGTCCGATGACCTGCCGGATAGATTCTCCGCTCGATCCCCGCCGGCGGACAATAGCGGGGAATCGAGCGGCTGATAAGGAGCGTCGGCAGGGACGAGCGGGAATCTATCCGCGCGGACGAGTGGGGATGCGCCGCCATCGAGCCAGCGGCCGTGAGAGGTCTATTGCATGCTCCATGGGCTGTGCAGTTATTGAGAATACAACAAAGTAGCTAATAAGAGATACAGTGATGGCATGGAAGGAACTGAGAAAGTTATTTGGCCTTCCGTGGCGAGTGTCAAAATATATGCCCCTATGGGGTCTTCCAGGGTTTGTCCCTGGGATGATGCATGAGGTATATCTGAAATGGGAGGAAAGAGGGGTTAACAAACTCAGCAGTATTCTGGATCTCCATGAACATAAATGGCTGTGCTTTAGGGAATTCCAGAAGGAATACGGGATACCGAAACAACATTTTTTAATGTATGCACAAGTGAAGTCTTATGTAAGTAAACATCTGCTAAATATAGTGCAACAAGCTCTTCTAATGTCATTTGATAAATCCTTGCAACCAGGGAAAGATAGACTCTCTCTCTCTCTCTCAGAACTTCAGAAGCTGATCAGCTAAGTACAGCTGAAACCAAAAGCACATGCAAATTTTAAAAGCTGGGAAAAAGTCTTTCCAAATGTGGGAATTGGGGAGAGAATCATAGAAGGCCACTATAATTTCAGGAAATGACTACCAAGGGGACGGTGGAGGGGCTCACACCTTTTGTTTATATTTCGCACCAAGTACGCATTTGACATTAAATATTCTCACCCTCCCCCACATTACATTAATCAATGCCCTAAGTGTAAACTGGTTGATGCTGATTTGATGCATTGTATATGGGCCTGCCCCCATTTAATTGGATTCTGGGATGAGGTCTTCACTTTTCCAAGCAAAATCTGTAAAAGGCAAATACAGAAAGAACCATTGTTGTATTTGTTCCATTCAACTCAGAACCCTTTGGCTGGGACTGAGACTGGCTCCTCTGAGGGGAAGCTTTCTGATATAGGCCATCTGGTTCTAGCAACAGCCAAAAAAAGCTGTCTATAATCTTTGGATATACTACATTCCCAACTTTGCAAGCCGTACAGGATGACGAGCTGGCATATATGCTATATCTGGACAGACTGGAAATGTGGAAAAGGGTACCAAGAGATTGTGCAAGAAATGGAAATCCTATATTATACTGATATTATCCCCAGGAGAGATAAAGAGCTCTATGGAGCCCTCCAAATATTCCTCCCGGTATGCTTATGAGCAACTTAGTGGCACTGTATGAAATCTGGAAATCTGAACCTGGGGGGGGGTTGGGATAAAGGGACGGAAGGGAGCTTGTTGGGGAAGGGATTTTTTCAGAGCATTGGTCTTGGTTGTGTATTATGCACATTGAGTATGCCTTTGTTGGAAACATTGCTAGATTGATATTATGCAGCTGATTGTATCGAATTGGCATCTATTTTGATATAACTAGAAAATCAAAATAAAATATTGATTGAAAAAAAAAGAGAGAAGCAGTAACCCAGGGCCGACACAGGGAACAGGTCTATACCAAGACCCTCCCATAGTTGCTGAATATTGTGGTGAGCAAAGAAGGTCAAACTGCCAGGACAGTTTGCAAGCATAATCCCTCCAAAGTCTGATGAAAGCTATAGCTAGTGCCAGTTAATGTAGCTAGTGTTACAGCTAAAGAAAGCTATAGGGGCCAGAGACACCCTAGGCAGACCTGAGGCTCTCAGGGGCCTCCAAACATAAGCCAGGAATGAGTATGGTTTAAAAAAAAAAACACTTCTCCAATTCTACCCATCTTGTGCGAGGGGATCGCTTGGCCCACTCTATCACTTTTTGAAAGTGGGAAGCTAAGTAGTAGGCCCTTTGTGCTTGGAGTAGAACTCCAAGCACAAACGACCCCCCCCCCCCCCCCCACCCCCGGCTCCCTGTCTTCTATCCTTACTTGTCGTGGGACCCTAGAATTATTTATTCTCCCATATAAACCTTGTAAAATGTGCTTGTAAAGCTTTGATCTGCGTCATGGTGACCAGAACGGGGGAAAATCTGGGAAAGATAAAGACGTTTAGGGAGGGTTTTCTTTTTCAACTAATGTATCCTTCCAATCCACAATATAGGGTAAGTATTCCAACTGCTTAAATCAGACCTGATCCTTTTAAACAAAGGCAAAAAGTTCAGCTCATGCAGTTTACTATATAAATGGCTTATTTGAACTGCTAAGTATTTTAAGGAGGTAGATCTTCATTTACAGGGGAAATTCTGTTGGAGCTGGGCAAGAACCGCCTGTGGGACATTAATATGGAATGCCCTTCTTATCCTTGTTTATCTTAAACCCAAAGATAGCTTTAAACTGGCACAGCATCTGCAGGCGTACAAAGGAAATAGCCGCTGGGAGACTTGGGCACAGGATACAGCCAATATATGGCTTATCCTGCTGCTGCACAAGTCCTGGTGGCATTAATTACTATTCCATCTCCAGGTCGATGTGGATGGTGGGGAATGATGTAATTCGTCTGCCAGCTATTGCTGGAACTGAATTACAGTGTTTTAAAAGTAACTCACTGTGCGCCACTATAGCTGTAATTCCTATCACGGTCTATGGTGGCGCCAGCTGCGCCCACATCTCCTGCTGTGGATTCCTTGTGTTCGCACCCACATAAGGTTTGGAAGAGACCTGTGAGGATGAGACAATGACAAGAAGACATCATCTGAAAAAAGAGAGAGTTTAAATTCTACTTCCCACACTTCAATTCCTTGCATATCTGGATTTGATCTAATAGCTTGAGCAAGAGGGTCAATACTGAGAGCGAAGAGCAATGGGGGCAGGGGACATCCTTAGCTTGTCCCGTTTGCTTTATTGAAGAAGTGCAGTTAAGAAAAAGGTAGTTTCAATGGAGTGGAGAGATTGGAATAAGACTTGATGGCATTAAGAAACAGGCCCCTAAAACACGTAACCTGAAGCGTCCTAAACAAAAAGGGCCACGAGAGGTGGTCGAAGGCCTTCTCCGCATCAATTCAAAGAGGAGAGAAGGCCCCACGACCGCATGCCATGATCTCCAATAGATTTATCTATTTCTTCTATCCTATAAGTTCCTATACCTGTTCTAATGTGGTCTGGATTACTGCAGCCTTTTCTAGTTGCACTGTAATATATGTAAGCTTCTTTTCTTTGTCAATTTTTGTCGACCCAGGGAGGAATGTGCTGCCTCTGCAGTCCGTGCCCACTCCAGGCTCTGTGAGTGTGCTGTGTGTAGGAGTCACAGGCAAGGTCTCTGCTCACAGCCAGCCCGTCTGTGGCTCACGGAGCTGTGACCTTGTGAATAGTTGTGAGTGCAGAAAGATCAGTTCAAAGCCCAGACAAGCAGCTAAGGCAACACTGGGATTAACATTCCAGCAGTCAAGTCAGGCTTGAGAGGAACCACTGCAAACAGGCACCTGCTCTGATTATGTATATCAGGTTTGGCAGCCATCTTCATTGTTTACAAAAACAATGAATAAAACAGTGATTTTATCACCAAGAAAGCAGCGGGGAGTGGCAAAAATGTCAGAGGTGGCTAGAAAACAACAAACAGGCTGGTACATTTATGTATGTAAGATTTTCACAGTACAGATTCTCTTTAACAAACCCCACCTGGTCCGAGTGCACCAAAAGTAGGCAAAATATCGTTTGAGGTCCTCCTGCACAGCGGTACTTAAAGTATACCCGAGGTGGTTCCTAATGTTTAAAAAAGGGACACATATGCATGTTCCCATCTGAAAGACATGCCTCTACATGACCTCCACAACATTCTCAGTCCCCCCTCTATGCCACACTAGCCCCCCTCGAATCTGGGGACAAGCAGCTTGTTGGCAGACCAATGGGTAAGAGGCGTTCCATGCAGGAGAGCACCTTATTCCAAAATGGAGCTCGCTTGTCCAAATGTGCTTTAGCATACCTCAAGCAGCTCTGTTTGTGCTGTGGGTGGAGAAAAGGCTTCCTCTACATCAGGGGTCCCCAACCTTTTCCGGGCCGGGGACCACTTTCTGACCAACTTTTTCTCCGGAGGGGGGGGGGGGGGGGGTGTTTAGTTTAGGGGGGTTTGGGGAAGGGGGGTATCGGGGCGGTGGGGCGTCGGTTCGGGCGGGGGTGTTTGCGCGACCTAGTGGACAGTGTCGTGCGCAGCGGGTTATTGGGGGGGGGGGGCTGGGGTGCGGCGGCATAGCTAGCATAGTTGTCCCAGTATAGGGAGTTTAGTTACCCCGGTATAGCTAGTATAGTGTCCCAGTATAGCCAGTAAAGTGCCCAGTATAGGTAGGTAGTGCCCAGTATAGCTAGTATAGTGCCCAGTATAGGTAGTGCCCAGTATAGGTAGGTAGTGCCCCAGTATAGCTAGTATAATGCCCAGTATAGGTAGGTAGTGCCCCAGTATAGTGCCCAATATAGCTAGTATAGTGCCCAGTATAGTTCCCAGTTTAGGTAGGTAGTGCCCAGTATAGCTAGTATAGTGCCCAGTATAGGTAGGTAGTGCCCCAGTATAGCGTCCTAGTATGGGTAGGTAGTGCCCCTTCCCTCCCCCTGCGGCTGCTGCTCCTGTTATCTTATCATGAACGGACGGCCGTTTGTCCTATTAGATTCCCCCGTAGCCTCTATCCATAGTGGCATCTCCTATTACAGCAGCGCGCTCGACGGCTGCTGTGATGAGTAGGAAGCGGTACAGCGGCTTCCTGTAGTGGCGATATGCATCGCCGTTACCATGGGAACCGCTGTACCGCTTCCTGCTCATCACAGCAGCCGCCGAGCGCGCTGCTGTAATAGGAGATGCCAGAGGAGAGCGGCTACGGGGGAATCTAATAGGACAAGCAGCCGCCCGCTCATGATAAGGTAACAGGAGCGGCGGCCGTGGGGAGGGGCGAGAGGCCAGACCTGCCGCGGCCCGGTGTCAAACTGCCAACTGACCGGCAGTGGACCGCGGCCCGGTGGTTGGGGACCCCTGCTCTACATCACTCTCGCATACAGCATCTCCTTGTGTAAAGTGTGCAGAATGGTTGAAAGATGCATAGTGACTCCATCTGCAGCAAGATGATGTTGTAGGTCTTTGGTGCTGGTCTGTGGGTTGACTGACTGTTCTCACCATTTGTCGTTTGTTTATCCAAGATTTTTCTTGGTCTGCCACTTCAAGCCTTAACTTGAACTGAACCTGTGGCCTTCCATTTCCTCAATATGTTCCTAACTGTGGAAACAGGCAGCTGAAATATCTGAGACCGCTTTCTGTATCATTCCCCTAAACCAACCATGATGGTGAACAATCTTTGTCTTCAGGACATTTGAGAGTTTTGAGACCCCCATATGTTGCAACTCTTTAGAGAAAATTAAAAGAGGAGGGAAACTTACAATTGACCCCCTTAAATACTCTCTGTTAATTGGATTCACCTGTGTATGTAGGTCAGGGGTCACTGAGCTTACCAAGCCAATTTGAGTTCCAATAATTAGTTGTAAAGGTTTTGGAATCAATAAAATGACTAAATATTGATTTCCTTTTTTTTCTGGTGCCCAAATGTATGCACCTGCCTAATTTTAAACAATTATTGCACAATTGATGTAAATGCAATAAACTTAATTTCACTTCTCAAATATCACTGTTAGTCTCCTATATACTAGGTTCTCAATATGCAGTATGCGTACCCCCAGGGGGTACTTCGGATGCTTCCAGGGGGTAGTCAGGCTTGGTATACTTAACCAAGAACAACAAATTTAGAGTTTTAGAAAATGATAAATCCTATATAAACACCAAATAAGGATTTTATCTAATTAAAAGCAACAGTAAATGCTTGGAAATTGTTTAGAATCAATTATGTACTACGATTAAATATATATTTATTAAGGGGTACTTGTGATAATGTTTACTATGCTAGGTGGTACTTGGTGCGTACAGGGTTTTTACAAGGGGTACATACCAATAAAATGCTGAGAAACACTGTCCTATATGATATATTTAACTGACAATTTTTAGCGTAAAAAATGATTTATACAGGAAAATCATGAAAATTAACAAGGTTGCCCAAACTTTCGCATCCCACTGTACATGAACCACTGACTTTTTTTTTTACTACATCTGCTCTCAGAAGTTGTATATAGATAGGAAAAAACTTTTATGGCTGCAGTTTATCAGTGATGTTTACTATATTCCAGACAAGACAGAAGAGGTCAATTCCATGCCAAAAATTTTTTACTCTTTCAGGCAAGAAAATAAAACAACCTTGTTAATATGTTTTGTACTGTACATACATTTTTATCTCATCGTGTCACGTTGCCTAGGTTACACTTTAATGCATGTGTAGGTAAGTAGGGCTAGATGCCCCCCCTCCAGTATAAGGTAGCCAGTGGTGCTCCACACAGCCAGGCAGGCAAATCTTCCCAGCACAGACACTGTCAGACGGAGCAGTTCTTTTCAGCGCAGGAAGATTTGGGCGCAGCTGGTGCCACCATAGGCCATAATGGGAATTACGGCTATAGCGGAGCACACTATTTTAAAACACTAGAATTCGGCCTCCAGCTATAGCTGGAAGCCGAATTACATCACTCCCTACTATCCACGTGAATCTAGAAAGAGAAACGCTGTGAACTTGTGCAGCAGCAGGATAAGCCATACCGGCTGCATCCTGCACAGATTTCATATATATGCCTGTCAGACCCAGAGATACACAAATTGGACTCAGACATGTTTCACATCACTCAACACCCCACACACACACACACATTTGGGACAGTCCCACCCAAAGCAGGACTATTGTGAGGCATGTCTTTGGCTGCAGCAGAGTATGAATCACCCACCTAAACAAGAATGCGACTAAACTAGACAGACCCCTGATATACAAGCTTGTTCAGGAACTATGGCTTAATGTATTGGAAGCAGAGGGTCAGCAGGGCAGACAGGCAATTTGCATTGTTGAAAAGGAAATAAATGTTAGCCTCCATACTTAACAAATTAGGTGTGCTTTAAAGTGTAAGCAGTAACCAGGTCTGTGTTATCTAAAATCAACCCCCCCAAAAAAGCTCTTCAGCATTCCCTGTTACCAGAAGTGTTTGCTCAGCCAGATAAAATAAAGTGCTAGTATATAGTGTCAATGTTTGCATGTGCCCATTTGTAGGTAAATCCCAAATATGTGAAGGGTCTGGTCCTATGGTTAGACACTTGCAGGCATGAGGGTCATAGTGGAAGGGGTACTTTTATGTTTTTTTAGCTTGAAGACTTAAAGGACAACTGAAGTGAAAAGAATATAGAGGCTGCCATATATATATTTATAAAAAATACCAGTTGCCTGGCTGTCCTGCTGACCTATTTGCTGCAGCAGTGTCTGAAATAACACCAGAAACGAGCATGCAGCTAGTCTTGTCAGATCTGACAATGTCAGAAACACCTGATCTGCTGCATGCTTGTTCAGGGTCTGTGGCTAAAAGTATTAGATGCAGAAAATCAGCAGGACAGCCTGTGCCCGTGCATCCTTGCTCCCGTTGATGGGAGCGTCCTGCACAGGTGAAGTACTGCTCTTGTGCAGGACGCTCCCATCAACGTGAGTGGGAGCGAGGATGCGTGCAGGCGCAGTGGCCCGCGTCATTAAAGTCACAGAAAACAGAAGTGAGCTTGACGGGGGACCGGAGGATCATTTAGTCCCGGCGCGGGCACAAGACGTCTGCAGGGGGACGGTAGAAGCCCCAGGTAAATTGAACTCTTTTTTTTGTTAAGACCTTACAACTGTCCTTTAACGTCATACAAAAGAAGCTTTACTACAAAAGAAAGTGGAAAATGTGAAATTCTTAACCACCCGTTCTATTGTTTATTTTAGTGATCAACACAATCTGGAAACATTTTTTTCTAATTATTTATTTTCAACTTATTTATGATTAAAACAAATAACAACATGTTAAAAAAAAATACCAAATAAGCAAAGGTGGAATCAGTTGTTTGGAGGTGGTGGTGGAATATTTTTGGGTCCTTCACTTGGTAAAGGAGGTCTCATCATTGGAGGCAGAGGTCCTGGTGGTAGAACTCCAGGTGTTGGAGGTGGCACTCCTGGAGCTGGAGGAGGAGGAACACCAGGACCAGGAGGAGGGGGGACCCCTGGTGGAGGAATACCTGGTGGTGGTAGACCAGGAGGAGGAACTCCAGGAGGTGGTACTGAAGTATTAGGAGGTGGTGGTGGTACACCCGGAGGAGGAACACCTGGGGGCGGTAAGGATGGAGGTGGAACAGGTGGAGGCACACCAGGAGGTGGCACACCAGGGGCAGGAGGTAGTTGAGGAGGTGGACCAGGTGGTGCTGGTGCACCAGGAGGAATAGGAGGCATTGGCATTCCACCTGGTGGAGGTGGTGGCATGTTTTCTGGCATAGGTGGTCGAGGAGGCATCCCATTTATCAGTGGTGGAGGTGGAGGCCTTTTTACACCAGGAGGTGCAGGTGGTATTGTTGCTGTAGGCGGAGGTTTCTCCATCTTAAAATGGAACTGTAAAAAGAACTGAAAAAAAAAAAAAAGTTATTAAACAGTGCTGAAATTTCTACAATCCTCAAAATCCACTGAGAACGGCAGGACTGTAGGTTTATTTGTGAAAAATGTTTAAACTTTTGGTATAAAAATTACACGATACAGCACACTAACTCAGTAACATACAAATTTGGACATTTCATGCTAATTTAATGCTGAATAATATGCCGCACCGAGTAATATATAATGACTGGGTGAGGATATGCTGAATTACAATCGGTGATGGACAGGACCTGGGCAGTGGTTGCATTGTGGTATTACTGGTTGTGGTGTGGTGCGGTATAGTAAACAAACACATTAACAAAGTGAAGCATACTTTTAATTGACTGCATGCGTCACTGTACCCGACACAAATCGAGCGCAACGTGGGGTGCCGCTATCTGATCCATTGCATTTCTGCTGTCACAGGGAAAGCAGCGCTCACTTTGAACATTGCCTTACAAGGATGGTTGAGCATATTATATAGTGCAAGATTTATTCCAATAACATGTTTTTCTTTGTGCCCATGTGTGGGAAGACTTCTCTTCACCCCCTGGCAGTGTATCACCAAGAACAAAAAAACCAGTCAGTGGATATAAGCCTTCCTAACGGTACACAAAAGTAAAAAAAATGTTTAGTCTTAACTGTAACTCATAGTAAGCTCATATGTTCAGAAGGAAATCCTGAGTACCAAATAGCCTCTCAAACTCTATTTAGGTACACAGCAGTGTTTTGAAGTTGCTATCTTTGTCTCAGCCAGACCTTGGAACTCCAATTTGGTAACTACCGTAATAGGCAGAAGAAGCATGCACACCCCACAATGGAGGCTTTGTTAAAATTTTGGGGTAAAGGACCTTGTTCTACAAAGTGGGAGAAAGCTGAAAAGTCACTTAGGAGCTACTTTTAAGGTTCATTTAGTACACACGTGTTTGTTTTTTTATACGATCTCATTACTACAAGGGGCAAGTGTGAGTGTGAATAACAAGTGCTGGGCGTATTGTACCCTATGTGGAGATGGCCTAAGGTGAAACATTACCTGGTACTAACAAAAGAATTATTGGTTATTTTGTAAAATAAAATTAACACTATTAAAAAACTATATATTAAAAAAAATGATTTGGTATGGAAGCTATTAGTATTTTTTCAAATTTGCTTCTGAACTAGTCTTTCACCACAATAGGCTACTGGAATTGCATGCACATGTATGAATTGTTCTTTCTTACAAAACTTCACACATTGGCAGCTCCATACACCATCCATAGAGCAGCCCTAGGCTGCAAGAATCGAAAGCAACATCCTGACACATAAGAATGATCAGAAAGGAGTCATGACAAGCTGGGAGCTGAGCATCAATTAAGAACTGCCGCTGCTTGGTAAGCTTCACCCCCTGTTTCTAGTCAAATGGCATTGAAAGTTAGCACCAGCTCATTCATGGCAGGTAAAGTGTATGGAGTACCAGCCCTGCAGGAGCACCACCACTTTATACATATACCCATGCGAAGCATGGCTTTACTACACAGTGAAAAACAGTCTCACAACAAACTTGCAGCCAGTAAGGTCAATGTCCTCCTGATTTGCAGACTTGTTCTGGGTCACTAATTCACTAAGTGGTGAAGCTGTATTATGCGTTTTACAACCAGATGGAATATCACATTCTAAAAGAAAGTTAGTACTATCAGCCTATATTTCCATTACAGTTTCAATGTAAGGAGTCACTAGCTGTGCTGACGTAACCTCATACTCAACCATTTGAATTAATCCTAAAATTTGAGAGATATGCAGGTCAAACATGACCTAAAGGACTGGAAACCGCAGTAGTCAACCCACTCCAACTCCAGGATGCAATGGAACCTTCCCGGTTTAGGGTGCCAGAGCCACTCTGGGGTGATTCAAGGGACATCATATTCAATCTCATAAAAGTGACGAGAGAGTTATGTTTCATAAATTACGAGCAGTATTTTCTTTTTTTGAAATGTCCATTTTACTTAGAAAAATGTGGGTCAGACTACCCGCTTTGTCAGAGTAAGATTAAAGAAGCATACAAATCCAGTGGTACTACTTGATTTGCCCATTTTTTTTATTTAACATCGGCATAAGGTTGGAGATTTATTTTGGTGCATGTTGAGAAAGATGCATCCATGGGAACAACACGAAAATAGGTGGATTGATATAACCTCCCTGGCATTCAATTTCTGCTGGATTTCTGTGCAGAAAGTGGTTCAATTAATCTTTATGAATTTTTTGCCTGTAACTTACCAAAATGTGTCAAGCAAGGATCTAGTATACATTTTGAGTATAATAAAAGTTTCAAACAAAATCCATGTAAAAAAATAAATATAAATTTTCCTTTTACCGTTTGACAGAAAAGTGCAATTTTTCCGCATGAGTTTTCTCGCATTAAAATTCATGTTTGTGCATGAATTTCTGCATTCAGCTTTCCAGCGCATTCGGAAATTCGCATACTTACACACTTTTATGCAAAAAATGTAACCATGCCTTAGAACTGCTGGATGAACCTGAATTATCCATACGATTTTCAGCGATTTTCCTCTGGACAAGGTAGGCTTCTCCATACTGCCAGGGAGGTTAATGAACACATGCACACCATATGTGCACACCATATGACTTGATGAAGAGTTCCAGCTTATGTAGTATTTATAGGGTCAGCGTCCTTTAAAGAACCACTATTGTGAAAAAAGCAAGCAGTTAAATATCTGACAGAACTGATGTCCTAATGGATGATTCTCAGAGTTTTCTTTGTTTAGAAAAGCATTTCTCAAACAGCAGTTGCTAAGTCTAACTGCCAAAATAGTAAGATACCAGCTAGTCTTACTACATTGTCTGCACACTATTCTGGCAGTTGGACAGAGCAACTGCCATTCAGGGAATGCTTTTGAAAACAAGGAAAACCCCGAGACTCCCTCATGAGGAGATGGACTAGTCCAAAACCTATCGGTTCTGTCAGATTTTAACTGCTTACTTTTTTGTTGTAGTGGACCTTTAAGATTACGTCTAATATTACTTTAAGTTTAAGCCTGCTGCCATTTTTGGTGTGTGTATCGGTTAAGATATACAGTGGTGTGAAAAACTATTTGCCCCCTTCCTGATTTCTTATTCTTTTGCATGTTTGTCACACTTAAATGTTTCTGCTCATCAAAAACCATTAACTATTAGTAAAAGATAACATAATTGAACACAAAATGCAGTTTTAAATGATGGTTTTTATTATTTAGTGAGAAAAAAAACCTCAAAACCTACATGGCCCTGTGTGAAAAAGAAATTGCCCCCTGAACCTAATAACTGGTTGGGCCACCCTTAGCAGCAATAACTGCAATCAAGCGTTTGCGATAACTTGCAACAAGTCTTTTACAGCGCTCTGGAGGAATTTTGGCCCACTCATCTTTGCAGAATTGTTGTAATTCAGCTTTATTTGAGGGTTTTCTAGCATGAACAGCCTTCTTAAGGTCATGCCACAACATCTCAATAGGATTCAGGTCAGAACTTTGACTAGGCCACTCCAAAGTCTTCATTTTGTTTTTCTTCAGCCATTCAAAGGTGGATTTGCTGGTGTGTTTTGGGTCATTGTCCTACTGCAGCACCCAAGATTGCTTTAGCTTGAGTTGATGAACAGATGGCCGGACATTCTCCTTCAGGATGTTTTGGTAGACAGTAGAATTCTTGGTTCCATCTATCACAGCAAGCCTTCCAGGTCCTGAAGCAGCAAAACAACCCCAGACCATCACACTACCACCACCATATTTTACTGTTGGTATGATGTTCTTTTGCTGAAATGCTGTGTTACTTCTACGCCAGATGTAACGGGACACGCACCTTCCAAAAAGTTCAACTTTTGTCTCGTCAGTCAACAAGGTATTTTCCCAAAAGTCTTGGCAATCATTGAATCATTGAGATTTTTTTTAGCAAAATTGAGACAAGCCTTAATGTTCTTTTTGCTTAAATGTGGTTTGCGCCTTGGATATCTGCCATGCAGGCCGGTTTTGCCCAGTCTCTTTCTTATGGTGGAGTCGTGAACACTGACCTTAATTGATGCAAGTGAGGCCTGCAGTTCTTTAGATGTTGTCCTGGGGTCTTTTGTGGCCTCTCGGATGAGTTTTCTCTGCACTCTTGGGGTAATTTTGGTCGGCCAGTCACTCCTGGGAAGGTTCATCACTGTTCCAGGTTTTTGCCATTTGTGGATAATGGCTCTCATTGTGGTTCGCTGGAGTCCTAAAGCTTTAGAAATGGCTTTATAGCTTTTACCAGACTGATAGATCTCAATTACAGTACTTTTGTTCTTATTTGTTCCTGAATTTCTTTGGATCTTGGCATGATGTCTAGCGTTTGAGGTGCTTTTGGTCTACTTCTCTGTGTCAGATAGCTCCTATTTAAAGAGAAGTCTGTAACATGAAAAACATCCCCTGGGGGGTACTCACCTCGGGTGGGGGAAGCCTCGGGATCCTAATGAGGCTTCCCACGCCGTCCTCTGTCCCACGGGGGTCTCGCCGCAGCCCTCCGAACAGCCGGCGACTGTGCCGACTGTCAGTTCAATATTTACCTTTGCTGGCTCCAGCGGGGGCGCTGTGGCGACTTTCGGCACGGAAAGACACGGAAATACCCGATCTCCGTCGGGTCCGCTCTACTGCGCAGGCGCCGGAAACTTGCGCCTGCGCAGTAGAGCAGACCCGACGGCGATCGGGTATTTCCGCCTACTTCGGCGCCGACAGCCATCAGAGCGCCTGCGCAGGAGCCAGGAAGGTAAATATTGCGTCACCGCTGTACGGAGGGCTACAGCGAGACCCCCGAGGGACGCAGGACGGCGTGGGAAGCCTCATTAGGATCCTGAGGCTTCCCCCACCCGAGGTGAGTACCCCCCAGGGGCCGTTTTGTCGTTACAGTTCCTCTTTAAGTGATTTCTTGATTGAAACAGGTGTGGCAGTAATCAGGCCTGGGGGTGACTACAGAAATTGAACTCAGGTGTGATAAACCACAGTTATTTTTTAACAGGGGGGGGGGCGCAATCACTTTTTCACACAGGGCCAAGTAGATTTGGAGTTTTTTTTCTCACTAAATAATGAAAACCATCATTTAAAACTGCATTGTGTGTTCAATTATGTTATCTTTGACTAATAGTTAACGTTTTTTGATTAGCAGAAACATTTAAGTGTGACAAACATGCAAAAGAATAAGAAATCAGGAAGGGGACAAATAGTTTTTCACACCACTGTATATGTATATGAGGTGCCACTGGTTGTTAAGCACTTGACAAAAGTCAGATGTCAACAAAAATGGTGCAGATTTATTCTGATATTAGAATAAAGAGATTTTAACCAGGAAAATTAGGTTGAGTTCCAGGATTTTTTTTTGGCTGGATCAGAATTCACTAAAGCAGTCCATACACTTATAAATGGGCACCAGACGTGGCCAAAAGAGCGTTCCCTTTCAGATCAATTGTGATCAGAGAGGGATCAAATCCTTCCACACTGGGCATAGATTTTTAATAAAATTCAGGGGAACGAAAAAAAAAAAAAAAATCTATCGAATAACAGCGTTGCACTGTTTGTTATAGTACAACGCTGTGGGCTTGGCTGTCGATCTGCTGCCGCTCAAGACCCCCGCTGATCGATATCCTCTGTCTGGTGCGAATGACCGATTTTTACCATAATCGAATTATCGATTGGGCTGGCATCTTGGGGCATTGACTTCTAGCAGAATAGACTACAGTAATTAGATTCTGCCAGGAATTGATGGGAGAAATCGATAAGTGTATGGCCAGCTTAAGACATTCTCATATCTGGCAGATGGCTAACTCTAAGATATGGGCGGACCTGGAAATACTTTACCTGAGCTAATGCTAATCTGATTTCTACAGCTACCTTTAGAACACCCCTAGGCATTCATGGGAAAGATGCTATAAAAGTTACCTGCTTAGTTTCTCTATTCCAGTGTGTCCAGAATTTTCCTTCCACTTTATCAATTTCCCTGCTTGGAACCTGTATAAGAGGTAAAAAGACAAGTATTGGTATAGCTCACTGGCCATAATTTATAAAGCAGAAGGAAAGATAGAAATATAGCATATATTTGCAGAATCATGTACAGTTTATGTGTACCTGTATTAATATGGCTCTTGCTTTAGTTGGGCTATTGCTCACCTTAAATGCAATTGTTTCATAGGGCTCTGCTGCCATTAACAGATACTGCCAACGTCTGTCTGGTGGCTCTATTCTCTGTTCATATGCCGACATGAAGCGGTGCCTGGGCATGATGCTTTCTGCTATCTCCGGGTAGTCAATCTAATCCAAATAATAATACAAAAGAAGGTAGAGCACAACATGTGTGAAATTATAATCTACACAAAATTAAGTCATTGCAACATGCTACAATATTACATATGGATGTCAAAACACAAAGTAACTCATTCAAAAAAACAGTTTATATAAAAGTAAATTATTCCAAACACAGAAAGGGCTAAAATGCAATCTCACCTGAAAAAGCAATGACTGCTGTCCCACCTCAGAATCCCTCTGTTTTGTCACTACAAGAAGGAAATATTACAATTAGTATTTCAATTAATTCCTCTCCAGAAATCCTCCATGATAAAAGACAGTTTTTAGAAGTATGTAAAAAAAATATTATCTAGGATGTCTTATCACTGCCCGCAGATGCAGGTGTTGCTGTTTGGGCACCACAAATGCAAAAAGCTATCCTCTGAAATAGGTCCCATTCACACAGGGAATCACAAAATGCTAGAAAAAAAAACAAAAAACTAGCGTTGTGCAAGGCGATTTTGCTGTGATTTTTCACTGTACAAGAAAGTGATTTTGGAGTGATTGCGTTTTGTGATTCTTTAACATTGAAATGCAATTGCTCCAAAGATGCTACACGCACCAAGTTTGAGATTTCAGTAAATCGTTAACCACTGGTGATTGCTACAGTGTGAACACTAGCATTGATTTGCATTGCCACATCGCTTTTTTAAGCGATAGCTATTTAACCCACAGCTGAAATCGCTAACAAAATGCTCCAGTGTGGAGGAGGCCTTACCAGTTAGTTCCCTTACCATCGCCACACGGCCATTTTATTGTTCTTCTGGTGCTATCTGTCCAGTCACAGCTGGCACACTGCAGCTAACCTTTGATCTATAGACCATATATGGTAAATTACACCACAACATCCAAAACTTGCCATCGAATGTCCATTTTTTTTTTTACAAGTGCCACATACATTGTGTAGGAGAACAAACTGGGAGGTGTTTTTCCTTTAAATGTGTTTGCCACAACAGAAAGGACAAAACTGCAGAGACTTCAGGAGTGCTGGTGTGACTGCAAACCAGCCAGCTACACAGAAACAGCCAGCGGACAGTAGTGCAGAAACGCTGGAGCTGCAGGCTGCATAGTACATGCTGATACACTGGTAGGAGTTGCTTCATATTTATATAGTCTTGACATCTTCCCAAGCGGTTTAAAGCCTTGTAACTAGCTGTCCCTCAGAGGGGCTCACAATCTAATCCCTATCATAGTCTAAGGTCAATTTTGAGGGAAGCCAATTAACAACTTTATGTCTTTGGAATGTGGGAGGAAACGGTGTGCCCAAAGGAAAACCACACAAACATGGGGAGAACATACAAACGCCATGCAAATAGAGTCCTGGCCCAGATTCAAAGAAAGGACCTAGTGCTGCATTCTGCATGTAACTAAACAAGTATTGCTACTTTTTTGAGCGGATGGTCACAGATGAGTTTGGGAACTGTTTTAAAGGCAGGGCTGGGGAGTCGGTACACAAATCCACCAACTCAGACTCCTCAGTTTAGGATTCCACCGACTCAGACTCCTCGACTCCTCTAATTTGCATATTACAATCTTGTTGATTGAAAGTATGCAACATGAAATTCGTCTCTTAACTGTCAACGCTTCGGAATTTTAAATGACAACTGAAGTGAGAAGGATATGGAGATAGCCATATTTATTCCCTTAAGTCATAGACTAAAACTAGTCCTTGGTAAGAGTACTTGAAAAAGGTACAGACCGAAACAAAGAACATGGACCAGGCCCTAGGCAATGTAACTGTGGGTACATGTAAGAGTGATGTGCAGGTACTCTGCAGGGGAATAAGGAGAGTGTTCCTCTATTACACATTCTTCATGCACAATCTGAACCAGGTTTATGGGTGATAGACAACACCTCTGTGCTCAATGTGCACAACATTCTCAGTGGATTCCCTGCAGCTCTGTGGGGAGTGCATATGTAGAGTATAGTACAATTTGTATAGGAAAGCTGGCAGGCACACGGGTTATGCTGTGGAGTGCTGGCAATGGTATACACCCAGTAAAACTATGTGCTCAAGACAAGTACAAAGTCCATGCAAAAACTCAAGAGTGGAAGAGGTCTGGCACTATAGTTTAAGAATAGCATGGTGACACAGTGGCAAAATACAAAAAGTTGCATCGCATGAGTGACAGCTGAGTGATATATCAGAAAAAACATGTCACCACAAAAAGTGTCCAAAGGCTATACCTGAGTGAAAGTGGGAGGCAGCAGATGTGGGAGCCATAGGTACACGGCCTAACGACCGTTTCACGTGGCTAACGCCAAGCTTCTTCTGAGGTATGTGTATAGTACTACTGTGTAACAAAGTAAACCTGAGACAGTTGGTTTTATACATACCTGGGGCTTCCTCCAGCCCCCTTCAGGCTAGTCAGTCCCTTGCTGTCCTCCTCCGCCACCTGGATCTTCTGCTATGAGTCTAGGTACTTGAGCCAGTCTGGCGTAATGCACACACTCCGCCACCGGGAGCGTACTACACCTGCCCAGCACTATTGCACAGATGTAGAATGCTCCTGGCTGTAGGAGCAGCACAAGGCCGAACTGCGCTGACTGGCTGAATTACCGGGACTCATAGCAGAAGATTCAGGTGGCGGAGGAGGACAGCGAGAGACTAATTGGCCTGAAGGGGGCTAGAGGATGCCCCAGGTATGTATAAAACTTTTATTTTTTATCCGTCTCAGGTACCCTTTAAACCAAAATTTTAACAACATATTAAATTATTTGATTTAATGAGCAAAGAGAGTGCATACATTTGCATAAATCAGCATCAAAGCAGAATGATTTCCATCTGATTGACCATCTCTTTTAGTGACACGGCTCAGGCTTTATTCTTACAGCATAGATGTTATTTAGTGTATATATAAGAGATTCCTGTGTACACATCATACATACTGTACAGTCACAATCAGATATGTATATCTGACTTTAAAAATAGGGGGACTGCTTTATTGAAGCAGCACAAGTAACTAATTTTGATTGGTTTATATCATTTTTGTGGACTAAGCACAGCTGTTACTGTATATATAAATTATTTATGATGACTATTATCTGAGAAATAGAACATTTTATCATATTTTCTATTTTAAATTACATTTTAAATTCATTAGGAGTTGGAGCATTTTTTCCCGACTCCAGGCACCCAAAATTGCTCACTCAGACTGAGCGACTCCGCAGCCAAGTTAAAAGGTACTGTGCTATTTATGCTTTACTGCTTTGATTAGGGTCTAAACAGGCATTTAAACAAGGTGTGGAGTTCCAGGTGTTTAAAATTACTTATACACTAGATTTTTTTTTTAAAGGACCACCCAATAAAGAGAGGTTCGTAATGGTATGTGCATAGGTGTGTGTGCGCAGGTGGAAGCTCCAGGGTGTTGCTCCTCTGGCCGCCAGCCCGTATGACGTGTCTTCTACTCCACACAACCGGCAGCTTCTACAATCTTTTGTAATACCCAGCAGTGTTATGAGCTCGCATGTGCCGCGATGCATGCTGGGAGACGTAGTCTGTGAATGAGACTACATCTCACGGCACGCACTGTGGTGTGCGTAACACTACTGGAATTACTAAAGCCAGTAGAAGCTTCTGGTCATATGAAGAAGATGGTGCATGTTGTATGGGACAGGGTACAAGAGGAGCAGCACCCCGTAGGTAAGTAATGATGCTGAAGTGCTCTTTCAGAATTTTTGTATCTATAAACTTATTGGACTCCAATGTAATATTTTAAAAAGAGGTTCTGCTGAAGAATGCATGGAATTACATTAGACAACCACTCATGTGTACTGCCCAAGTATTAGACCAATTATTATTTTCTCTATCGGCAATATATTAATATTTTACTGTAGTTATGACCTAAAAAAATTTTTTTCCCGTCAATCAAAAGTGTTTATTGGGATTTGCAAAACAGTACAATAATAAGTATTCAAACGATTTCCACAGTGTACAATAAGTATTCAAGTATTAGCATATAGCATGTAATAACCTCAAGTATAGCCTAACATCATATTGGAAAGGGTAAGAGGGAAATCAAGGAGAGAACAAATGGGTAAAGTGACATATCCATACAGATTAGGAGATACATCTGTCTATCCAGCGATCTCAGACTTTATAAAATTTGCCCGGGCAGTTTCGATGAGCGTATATAATTTTTTTTTTTATAAGGAAGAGCTTGTTTGACCTTGGTTTTCCAGGTTTCTATAGAAGGAGGAATGGGAGACAGCCATCTAAAGGTAACACATTGATTAGCCACAAATAAGGTTTCGGTTAGTAACACTTTATCGAATTTGGGAGTATCTTCATCTAAGAGATTTAATAGGCAGGATTTGATGTCTAGAGAAACAGGGGATCCCATCAAATCATGCAAAAAAATCAGTAACTTGTTTCCAAAAGTCAGCGACTGGGGGACATTGCCAGATTAGGTGTAAGAAGGATGGATTGAGAGCTAAACATTTAAGTTATGACCTGAAATTTAACTGATATTTGGTATAAGAGGCTATTTTTGGATAAAACAAATCTAATTATACAGTCAAGTGCATAAATAATATTTTTTGTAAAAAAAAGAAAAGAAACAAAAAAAAAAAAAAAAAAAGAGGTTTCCTGAGACATAAAAAGTTTGGCTTTTACTTACCCGGGGCTTCTTCCAGCCCCACAAAGTTTTGGATTCCTCTGTGTCCTCCTGGTCCCCTACGTTCTTCCATTGTCAGCACTGTTAAAGTCCGCAGCCTAGCCACACACCTTCTGGTTGCGCCCCTAGAGCTAAGAGCAGAACGCACAAGAGCTCAGTGTGCTAGGTAAGACTTGTAACTGTGCATGCGCAGAACACTCCTGCCTATGGAGTGTGATCGAGGAGATACATTGCCAGGGCCACACATGCACACTAGTACGGGACTGAGCCAGTCACGGACTTTACCATCACTTCACATAGAAAGAGTTTTAGCCAGCACATCAGCATTCAGAAGGACCGGGATTGACTTTTACTATATGGTCTCAAACATCGTGCCACTGCCAAAGCACAACATCCACGTATCTTAACCACTTCGCCATATCTGGACGCATATATCCGTCCAGACAGGCAGTGGTGCTGCAGCCGTGTGGTGCGCGCGACTCCCGCTGCCCCCCCCGATCAGTGAATGGGAATATAATTCCCATTCACCGATCTAAGTCCCCGGCAGAAATACCGACGCTTTCTCATCAGAGAGCGTGGTATTTCTGCCCCCAGGAAACTTCTTCTCTTCATTATAGTTCCTAGATGCGACATCGTTAGCATCCAGGAATTTTTTGAATGTGGCCATCTTGTGGCCAAATAGTAAACTGCACCCACATACCTGTATTGAATAAAAAAATACAGTATATTACATCTAAAATTAGCTATTTACCTCCCAAACTAAAATTACCCAAATACATTTTTGTATTAAAAAAAAAAAATAAAAAAAATTACAATTAAAAAAAAAAACTACATAAATAGTTACCTAAGGGTCTGAACTTTTTAAATATACAGGTCAAGAGAGTATCTTATTAAATTTTTTAAAATTATAAGCTTGTAAATAGTGATGGACGCAAATTGAAAAAATGCACCTTTATTTCTAAATAAAATATCGGCACCATAAATTGTGATAGGGACGTAATTTAAATGGTGTAATAAGCGGGACAAATGGGCACATAAAATGCATGGGTTTTAATTACTGTAGCATGTATTAATTTTAAACTATAATGGCCAAAAACTGAGAAATAATGATTTTTTTCCATTTCTATCTTAATCTTCCTGTTAAAATGTATTTACAGTAAAGTGGCTCTTAGCAAAATGTACTACCTAAAGAAAGCCTAATTAGTGGCGGAAAAAACGAGATATAGATCAATTAATTTTGATAAGTAGCGATAAAGTTATTAGCGAATGAATGGGAGGTGAACATTGCTCGGATGCATAAGATTTTCAAAGCTGTAGGCTGAAGTGGTTAAGACAGAGAAGAGGACGAGCACCAATGTATATATATCATAAAAAGTTTATTTCAGGCAGATGGATTAGCCAGAGGAGGCCCCCGATGGGAAGCGCTCCCCCCTACCTTACAGCTGTTTCACAACGTAAGTTGTTTCCTCAGAGGCATCACGGAGGGTGCAGGGAGGCCGGTGACTGCGCCATTGTATTGCTCAATTTTGTATAGAGCCGCTGCGTCTGACGTCACCGACCGCCCCTCCCATCATGCACAGTGTCCCCTCCACCCAATCAGATGGTTACTATCTTGCCCGCACGATACTTTAGCAAACCACCCGCGGCAGACACTAAGGTGGGCGGGACATGGGACGGCCAATCCCCACTCTCCATTCACGAGCAAAACACTGGGAGGCCGGCCCATGTGTATATCCCAAATCTCCCACCACGGCCAAGTGGATACAAATCCTATGCGGGCATAGACCTAGGGAAAAATAAAATGCATAAGAGGGGACGCAGTGCATAAACCGCCAAACTGCAGGAGGCCAGAGTGAAAGTGGAATAGTTACTACCAGTATCAGCATATTCCTATCACTGCACATAATGTCAGAAAGTGCGGAAGAAGAGTGCATAAAAATTCCTTAAAGGGACCAAATACCAATACGTCACCAAAGGTATGTGGGGGAAGGTGGAGGGAGGGAACCAACTAGTCTAACTAGCAGTATACATCAACAGATACTTGAACAATGCGGTCCAGAAATATAATACACAAAAAATGCATAGCCATATGTATAAAGTTACCCACACCTAGAAGTGGGCATACCGACCAGACCGACCTCAGTAGGGCTCCAGGAAGCAACTCAACTCATTCTTTTCCTTAAGACCTAAACTCCCCAATGCATTTGCCTCAGTAATACATTTTTTGCTTCCCTCTGCAACAATATTTTTTCTCTATTCCCACCTCTGTGGGGAGTTTTCACACAACACAGACCCACAATCTTCATTGCCGAGATGTCGCCTCCATGAGCATCATTAAAATGCTCAATCACCCTTGGACAACCATGTCCAGAATCAATCGATCTCTTATGCTCCTGGAACCTCTCCCTCATCAGCCTGGTCGGCATGCCCACATAAAATCTACCACATGTGCAATAGAGTGCATACACAACAAACCCTGTACTACAGGTAATAAAGTCCTTGATTTTAAAGAATTTTCCACCTAATACAATATTCTTACGTCTCTCAGTAAAGGAACAAGTAGAGCAGTGTCCACATGGAAAATCCCACTTGGTACATATCCTGATAACCATGTTGTCTGTTTTTTTCTTTTTAAACTCACTTGCTGTAACTATGTCCCCAATCATGTACATCTCCTGAAGGAGACCACTGGTGGAACACACACCTTATCTTTGAAGAACAGGTCATCTTTCAACATAGTCCAGTTTTTATTAATAGTTTCCTTGACCTTCCCTGCCATTGGTGAAAAATCAAAAGTAAAAAATGGTCTGCTTGGGGAGTCTTTCCTCTGATATTTCTCTGCTTCCAATTCCTTGATTTCATCCGAGCCTTTTGTAATGCGTCATCTACAATTTTAACAGGATAGCCTCTCTGGATAAAACGATCCTTCAATTCATTTGCCTGATCTAAAAAATCTTCCTCTCTTGTTATTTTGCCTCAATCTCATAAATTGACTAAACGGTATTGATTTCCTAGTGTGGTGAGGATCATAGCTATTCCAATGGAGTACTTCATTTGTTGCAGTTTCTTTACAAAATCCTTTCGTAAAGTAGCCCTGAGGTGTTAATCCCAACACCACATCCAGAAATGGTACCTCCTTCCCTCCCCATTCACTTGTGAATTGCATATTGTTTGTAAATACAACAGAAAAGCATCAAATTCATCCCTGGTGGATGACCACATGACCAGGACGTCTTCTATATACCTGGACCACACCCTAATCGAGGAGCGGAATGGATTGGTCTCGCTCAGGACATAACGCCTCTCCCATTCAGATAGGTACAAATTAGCGACCGTGGGGGCCACACACGTCCCCATTGCTGTCCCAGATATCTGTCGATACCAAGTACCCTCAAACTGGAAAGCGTTATGTTCAAGAACGAATTGCAGACCTCCACATACAAATGCAACCAAATCTTCACGCCAATCCGCCCGCTGCATAAGGTCCCTCATCGTCCGGACCCCCATCACCTGAGGGATACGGCTGTATAAACTTACCACATCGATACTGGCCACCGACCAACTTTTGTCATGTGGCCAATCATCGATTATCTCCAACAGATCCATAGTATCCCTCAGCAGCGATGGTACGCCGGACAACAGGGGCCTAAGGGTGTGGTCCAGGTATCGGGACAGAGGCTCCGTCAGAGACCCCCGTCCCGACACAATCGGCCTGCCCGGAAGCTCCACCAGGGATTTGTGTATCTTGGGAAGGAAGTACCATACTGGAGAAATAGGAAACAAAGGAAGTAGCACCTTCACCCATAGATTTAGAGATAACATGCTGCTCTACCCCTACTCTTAAAAGGGATCTCAACTGTCGCTGGTAGGTCAGGGTTGGACTTGAATTCAATTTAACGTAACAATTAGTGTCACTTAATTGGCGATATGCCTCCTTTTTATAATATTTTACACTCATAATAACAATGTTCCCACCCTTGTCCGCTTTTTTTTACGATCAAGTCCTCCCGTGACCCAAGCCAGGACAGAGCCCTCATTTCAATAGATGTAAGATTAGATCTCTCTTCTGGGTAAATCAGGGCTTTCATTTCCCTCAACACAGTTTGTTGGAAAATATCCAAGGAAGACCCTGCAGTAACTGGAAATGGTCTAACAGATTTACAAGGTTTAAAATCTTTGCTGTACTTCCTCATATACTCAATACTCTTACAAGATCCTCCAGGACTTGTAGACATTGCAAATCTTGAGTACTTGACAGTTCAGGGGGTATAAACCCCAAGTTCCCAATACTGGACTCTCAATCATGTTCCCATCTCTCTCCTGTTGACTGTTTCATAGCAAAGAATTTGTCAATACTTAAGCGTCTTATGGCCATATATAGATCAACCTCGAATCTGAAATACTCAAATTGCTGAACGATTGCAAAGCTCAAACCTTTTTTCAGGGTCTGCAAACACTCATCTGGTATCTCTGAACCGCTTATATTCACAATCTGTAGTTCTTCCCTTATTACATTATCAGTTCCTAGTTCTGTATCTGTGGTATCCCCTTCCAGGTAACCTGTCTCTTTTCTCCGCCTCCTCCTTCACCTACCTCCCCTCCTTCTCCTTCTAAAGGGTTCCTGGAGCCCTACTGAGGTCGGTCTGCCCACTGGTAGGTGTGGGTAGCTTTATACATATGGCTATGCATTTTTTGTGTATTATATTTCTGGACCGCATTGTTCAAGTATCTGTTGATGTATACTGCTAGTTAGACTAGTTGGTTCCCTCCTTCCCCCTTCCCCCACATACCTTTGGTGACGTATTGGTATTTGGTCCCTTTAAGGAATTTTTATGCACACTTCTTCCGCACTTTCTGACATTATGTGCAGTGATAGGAATATGCGGATACTGGTAGTAACCATTCCACTTTCACTCTGGCCTCCTGCAGTTTGGCGGTTTATGCACTGCGCCCCCTCTTATGCATTTTATTTTTCCCTAGGTCTATGCCCGCATAGGTTTTGTATCCACTTGGCCGTGGTGGGAGATTTGGGATATACACATGGGCCGGCCTCCCAGTGTTTTGCTCGTGAATGGAGAGCGGGGATTGGCCGTCCCATGTCCCGCCCACCTTAGTGTCTGCCACGAGTGGTTTGCTAAAGTATCATGCGGGCAAGAGAGTAACCATCTGATTGGGTGGAGGGGACGCTGTGCATGATGGGAGGGGATGCTGTGCATGATGGGAGGGGCGGTTGGTGACGTCAGACGCATCGGCTCTATACAACATTGAGCAATACAATGGCGCAGTCACCGGCCTCCCTGCACCCTCCGTGATGCCTCTGAGGAAACAACTTACGTTGTGAAACAGCTGTAAGGTAGGGGGGAGCGCTTCCCATCGGGGGCCTCCTCTGGCTAATCCATCTGCCTGAAATAAACTTTTATGGTATATATACATTGGTGCCCGCCCTCTTCTCTGTCTTAAGTTACACAGACTTTACCATGTCTGTCAGCGGCATAATGGTGAGGACCTAACAGACTACTTAGGGCTGGAAGAAGCCACAGGTAAGTAAAAGACAACTTATTCATTTGTTGCAGGTCTATGCAGAAGCACTGGTTCACAGCAAACAGTAAAACAACGTCCGTGTTTTTTTTTCTTTTACCTTTATATCCAGGACGTCCAATCTTGACAAACTTTTTCACCTCAACTTTTACTTTCTCAGGTGCTGGCTGTGCAGGAGCTTCTTTAGCTTCCTTTGCTGCTCGGCGAGCCCTAAAAACAAGGCGTTTGAGAGACAACATATATGATAGCAGAAACCCACTCTACACAGAAGCAACATTTTACATTTTCATGGATGCGGTTAAGCTTTTTTTTTTTTTATGAAAATGCATTAAAAGTGCTCTGAGGTATAAAATAAATTTTGTATTTCACTTTAAAAAAAAAAAAAAAAAAAAAGGTCAGAATAGAGGCACCAGTTACCAAAACCTTTAAAATGTTTAGACAAAGATAAATGGAAGTTTCACTCACAGCACCGCTGTAACATTATTGTGAAGCGCATGAAAGAAGCGAAGGGAGAGTTGATTCGAAATTGCAACAGAGGGAGGCAAACTCCAAACCCAGCCCAGCCAATGACAGTGGAGAAGATCACAGTTAAATAAAGAAAAGCAGAGTTAGTACCTGCTAACGATGTTTTCAACAATCCTTCAGGGCAAAGGTGAGACGTAGCTCCTCCCAGGAACAGGAACAGACAGCACTTCCCCTATAAAAAAATCACATGGTTAGTCCACCCTCAGTGCGTTTAGCCAAGTACCCCACAGGTGAACATTCCACTACCCATAACCGTGCAACTATCAGACACAGACAATTAACACCCGGGTGGGATCGTTGCCCTGAAGGATTGTTGAAAACATCGTTAGCAGGTACTAACTCTGCTTTTTCCCCACAATCCTTCAGGGCAAAGGTGAGACGATTAACAAGTAATACAACCTCAGGGTGGGACCAATGCTTGGAGAACGTTTCTACCAACCGCCTGGTCGTGTGCAGACATTGCATCAATTCGGTAATGACAGATGAACGTAGAAAAGCTTGACCACGTTGCTGCTTTACATATTTGCTCAGGCGAAGCCCCTGCATTATTAGCCCAAGAAGCTGCCATAGCTCTAGAAAAGTGAGCTTTAAATGAAGCCGGAGCCTCACTTCCCATAACTCTGAAAGCTTCTATAATAGCTAACCTAATCCAATTAGCTATAGTAGATTTAGAAGCTATCTGACCTACAGTTTTCCCTGAAATAAAACAGATAAGGAATCGGTCTTCCAGACATCTGCAGCTCTGTTCAAGTATTCCAGAACACATCTTCTAACATCTAATGAGTGAAAAAATCCTCTCTTTTCCACAACTTGGATTCACAGAGGGTAGGCAAAATAATATCCTGCGACCTGTGAAACCTAGACATAACTTTTGGACAAAACTTTGGATCCGTCTGTAATACTAACCTATCCTGAAAATAAGGACTTTTCATAGACAAGGCCTGTAGCTCACTAACCCTTCTGGCTGTAGTGATGGCTACTAAAAATACCATCTTTAATGTAAGAAATTTAAAAGAACTGTCCCCTAGCGGCTCAAAAGGACCTTTGGACAGCCCCTCTAATACTAACGATAAATCCCAAGGAGAAACGTATGGCTTGTAAACTGGCAGTTTCCTAGATAGAGCCTTCCGAAATCTCAGTATTGGAGAGGAAGACAAGGGGATACCTGAAAAAGCAGATAAGGTAGCAATCTGCACCTTAAGCGTACTCACAAATATTTTTATCCCAACCGTCCTGGAGAAACCAGGACTGCTGGGACTGACAAGCTATCAAACTTAGAGCCAGATAACCAAAGATGGAAAGTCTTCCAGTATTTCAGATAGATCCTCCTAGTAACTTCCTTACAGCTAGTAACAAATGTAGAGGCTGCCTTCTCAGATACTCCCAACTTTTTGAGTAAGGCTAATTTAAGATCCAGACTAACAGATTCAATCTTCCTGGATGCGGATGCCACAGGTTCCCTTGTAGCAGTAGATCCGGCCTGCAAGGAAGTCTCCAAGGGTCTTCTGATGCTAACCTGAGAGCTGAAAACCAGCTCCTTCTCGGTCACCAAGGTGCTATCAAAATCATCCAATTTTGACAACCTCTCCATTTGCTGATGACCGCGGGAATCAAATTGAGAGGAGGAAATGCATACAGAAGTGGAAAGTTCTACTCTTGAATGAATGCATTCACCCCCCTGCTTTGATCTCTTGGATTGAGAGAGAAAAAAGTCTGAATCTGGGTATTGTCTTCTGTTGCAAACAGATCGATTGACGGTGTTCCCCATCGTTTTATGATGTCTGCGAAAACACCTCCTTGTTTAGAGACCATTCTGATGACAGAATCCTGCTTCTGTTCAGTTTGTCTGCATGTATATTGAGTGTTCCCTTGAGATGAACAGCTCTCAAGGATGACACATTCTTTTCTGCCCAAGACAAGATGTCCTCCGCTTCCTCCTGCAACAACAGGAATCGCGTGCCTCTGTTTGTTGATAAACGCTACTGCCGTAACGTTGTTCGACTGGATCAGAACATTGGACTGCAACAGTATCGATTGCACCTGAAATAAAGCCAGCCTTACTACTGTTAATTACTTTCAATTGGATAACCTTTGAGACTGATTTTGTCCATTTCCCCTGAAAGGCTCTGTGAGCTATATGAGCTCCTCAGCCCCGGGCGCTTGCATCCGTAGTTATTACGTTGTCTACAGGCCCCTTCCAAGGCCTGCCCTTCATAAGGTAGGATTCCTCCAACCACCGTTGCAGAGACACACAGTTTGAGGGATTTTGACTTTGAAATCTAATGTTTGTGGACGACCGTCCCAATTTTCTAGGAGGAACCTCTGTATCTTCCTGATATGCGCTAATGCCCAGGGAACTGCCACCATCGTGGATGACATTAACCCAAACACCGACAAAATCGTTCTTAGGGAAACTTTGTCTTCCCTTTGTAATGATTTCACTGCCAAACTTATCTTCAGAATCTTCTTGGGAGGAAGGAAAATCATCTGTTTTACTGAATCCACTAGCATGCCAAGAAACTGAGTTCTCTGACTTGAAATTAGAGAGGACTTCTCCAGGTTGATGATCCAACCTAGGGATCGGAGATGTTCCGATACCAGATTCAAATGGATCTTCAGCTGTTCTGCTGAACTTCCTAGAATAAGCAAGTCGTCTAAATACGGAATGATTAAAATCGATTGTTCCCTTAACGGAATTAATGCTTCTCCCAGAATTTTTGTGAACATTCTTGGGGCAGAAGTGATCCCAAACAGGAGGCAAACAAACTGGTAGTGTTCTACCATCCCATTTATTCTCACTGCAAAACTTAAGAATTTTTGTGATTTTTGGTGAATCGGCATATGCCAATATGCATCTCTTAGATCCAGAGATGCCATAAAGACCTCTGGAAACAATAACTCCCTTACTGATTCCATCCGAAAATTTTTCATAAACCGACTCAGGTTTGTTAGGTGCAGAATCAGGCACAGGATGAATTCCATTACCTTGTACAGCTCCACGGAATATGTTGGCGCTTTATAAATCAATAATAATAATAATAATTCTGTCTTAGCATGTTCTGCAATATGCTCAAAATCTCTGGAACCAGAGTGGGATCTCTTAGGGCCTTTGAGATCACAAATCTTGATGGTGGAGGAAGGGCAAACTATTTGGAAACCAAACATTGTCTGGCGAATAAATGGATTTTTTGACACTTTTGCCCACCTAAGAGAAAGTATCTTAGCCTTCCCCCCACCGCCTGACACGAGTCATTGGGATTCTGACTGGGACTCTAGAGCTTTAGACTTAAAGCCCCCTTTCCTGGACTTGTCAAAAGTCCATCTCCTGCCTTTACTTTGATCCTTAGAGGCATCCTTTTGATCACTCCTTGGCTTACGAAAAATATTGTTACCACAGTCTTCTGTTTCTTAAGCAAAACTTTATTTTTATTCAATGTTTTTTCCAAAGCTGAATCCAGTTCTGGACCAAACAACATTTCACCTGAAAAAGGGACACCACACAGCCTGTTTTTGGATGAGATATTACCATCCCATATTTTAAGCCACAAGGCTCTAATAGAAACAGAGCAATGGACCTGGCAGTAAACCTAATTGCTTCAGCAGAAGCATCTGATAAATATGCAGCAGTTTAAATGAAAATAGCAATAGAATTAAACAATTGCAAAACAGGTGCACCAGCCAGTATGTTAGCTTTGAGCTGATTAATCCACAGCTCCAAAGTTGTGGCCACACATGTAGAGGTAAAAGCCGGCCTAAACATAGCCGCACTAGCCTCCCAAGACCTTTTCAAATAAACATCCACCTTTTAATTAAGTGGATCCTTCAGCTTTGTATAATTGATTATGAATAAACAAAACAGCTACCACATCCTCAATACAGAATTTAAACTTTGAAACAGATTCAGATTCTATTTCTCTAGTGTCTGAAACTATCAACTTCAGTCACAGATACTCCAGATACAGCAACCTGAGAAGTGGATGGATTAGCATTCAATAATGAGGACTTAATTGATTCCAATGAAGCATTAATCACCTCTCTAAAGGATTCAATGTATCCTGAACAGAGTGACTCGGCTCCTCCCCTACAACCCTCTGTATGCACAACTGACAGAGTTTTTGCATAGAGCAACATAAAAATTGCACAAAGGGCATGTTTTATCATTAGGAGGATGCCTATGCTTATCTGCAGCAGCAGCAGATTTAGCAGAAGCCTTAGTATTGGCATAAACAACAACACAACAAGGCATGTAACTCTGCTCACACATATAGCACAATCAGCCCAGAAAGAGAAACCATTATCTCACCTTTTGGGCGGCCTGGTTGCTCTCAATCCTCTCAGCGTCTGACATGCTTCCAGCTGACACATCCAGCGCAAGACAAACTCTCTCTGAGCAACAGTGCTACAGGCCCGCGCAGCTTCCCCTTGAAACATACCTGGCCTGCCGCGAATGGATGAGTGGCGGCCCGGAAGCTGCAGAGAGAGTAATGAGCCGGCACTACAAATTGTTACTTTCGGCATACCCGCCGGAAAGTACGCATCCGGACGCGGCCAAGCGTCCTAATGGCCGCAATGCGCTCCACGCTGCACATGGCCGCCGGCTTACCTCCGTCCTGCTCACTCCGCCGCAAGGCCGCCAAGGGGAACCCACACCTTCCACTCTTGCTCTCCCTGGAAGCGGGAGAGAAAGGTAGGCAAACCCCAGGAAAGCTCCAGCCTGGGGCGCATGGCCAGACTGCCTCAGTACCACAGTCTCAGCCACCCAGAGAGATCCACCTGCAGCCCAGCACACAGGCTTCACCCAAAGGGGAGATGCCGACCTGCCTGGACGCAGGAACAAACAGCACTGAGGGTGGACTAACCATGTGATTTTTTTATAGGGGAAGTGCTGTCTGTTCCTGTTCCTGGGAGGAGCTACGTCTCACCTTTGCCCTGAAGGATTGTGGGGAAAAGCGTCCCTTTACCTCCCAATGCTTGGCAATGTATATTTTTTAAAACATAATAGAATTAAGATGTGATAGAAGCATGAAACGTCATTAAAATCTATTAAATATTAAAGGGACGACTGTAGGGGGGGGGGGGGGGGGAAATTGAACTTACCCGAGGCTTCTAATGTTCCTCTGCAGACGTCCTGTGCCCAAGCAGCCACTCACCGATGCTCCGGCCCCGCCTCCGGTTCACTTCTGGAATTTCCGACTTTAAAGTCCACTGTGCCTGCGCGGCCACACCCTCATTCCCGCTGACGTCACCAAGATTGCATTGTGCAGGCCCAGTACGGTCTGCACAGTACACTCCTAGTGACGTCAGCAAAAGCGAGGACACAGCCGCGCAGGCGCAGCGGTTTTCAGACTTTAAAGTCGTAAATTCCAGAAGTGAACCGGAGGCGGGGCCGGAGCATTGGAGAGTGGCTGCACGGGCACATGACATCTGTGGGGGACTATTAGAAGCCCCGGGTAAATTCAACTTTTTTTGCCCCCTACATTCGTCCTTTAAGGACATGTTGACAGATGTCTGGCCATTTTATCAATCGTATATATTTATTAGACATGTCCATTATTTGTCACATTGAGTGAAAGGGGAATGCCATGGACAGAAGCGGGACTTGTGTGACAGTTCCATAGCTTTGTACTGAAATGACCAGTACAAAGCTAGCAGAGGTGCGATAGATATTAATTAAGATTTCTGCTCAAATCTGATAGCGGAACAAGGTGCTACAAAGATAAGATTGATTGAGAAAATTGATCACACTTATGGTGCCCATACATGGTACAATAAAAACGTTTGATCTTCCTGTTTATTTGACCAAAACGAATGAATCGAAAATAATCTTTTTTCGATCAAGAAGAACGAATGATTATACAGTTCTAACGTTGGAAAAATCTTAATACTCTAATAGAATAATCGATCTAAATTATCTATTAGAAAAAAAAAAAAGGAAAAAATTGTACCATGTATGGACACCATTAGAGTCTGGAACACATCCTGTAGTATGTGCCTCACTTTAGGCTGGAAGGGACATCACAGCTGGAAAGCTTGTACAGCCCCCGCATTTTCACTGGCCTTTGTTTAGGATTAACCTTTGACTATCATTTTTTGTCATTATAACAAAATACTTTTATGTATAAATTGAATTCCAATCAATGTAAATCAATAAAAAGTAGAACATATATAAAATACTATTGTGAATTTACAGTGCAGTGTTCTTTTAACATGAGAGCATTGTTGAGCTCTACTTGCTGATTTTAGCATTTCCTTTAATTAGTACCACAGAATGGTCTATTGTCAGATTGTTAGCTCTAGTGGTTCCAGGGGCAATATCTCTGCACTGGTGTTCCCAGGCCTGCACCTGCACCAGTTATGATGAGGTTCCTCCTCTCCCAGCTGCATTGTTATCTCATATACATTATAAAGAATGCAATAGAAGTTTTGGACAACAGAGATGAGTGGCATATAGCCAGGACTAAAAATAGAAACATCTCATCCTTTGAGTAAAACAAGAAGCGACCAGACATCACACGTCACCGAAATATCTCTTTTGTGCAGCTTGACCTTTTGAGATCCGTTTCGGTCTACTTACAAATTGGTCTGATGTTTCTTTCCTTGTGTGTGGGCCAGATAACTACCCTAAGAACAAAGAGGAAGAACACGATAATCAAGCAAATATTAGTTCAATTATTGCAAGATTTCAGTAGAACACACAATATCAATGTTTATTCAATAACACATTAAATGGGTAATTTTGTAGAGATCATCTGTAGCAGATGCACAGCCATCAGCAGCTACTGTACATTTGATAACATGACTGCTAATTGAAGTTCTGATTTTACAGCTACACCAAAATTAATGGCATGTCTGTAGAATACAGTTCTCCTGGACTGCAATTTATTTAGAATACCAAAAAGAGGTAAACAGTTGTTACTGGAACCTAGGATAGAAAAATGGCTTACATTTTATAAAGCAGTAAGCTACATAAATGATTTTTAGCACACTATGCTATACCTCACAGGAAGGACCCGTAATTATTAGCTAAGTAGGTAATGGAGAGAAGGGAAAGGGCCTTTACCTCAGAAAGCTGAAACTGAGGTTATTTTTTTTTTTTTTACAGTTGATGTGATGTACTGATAACTCATCTACAAATATAAGAGCACTGGCTGCTGCTATTAGAGGCACATTTATAAATAAGCATGCCCAAATGTAGTGCAGACTTTTCTTTACTTCAGAGAATTAAGGAGTAGATTTACTCTTAACCAAGGCTGTGGAGTTGGTACAAAAATCATCTGACTCCAACTGCTCAGTTTATGAAACCACCGACTCCAGGTACCCAAAATTGCTCCGACGTCTAATTTTTTTACCAAAGCTATGGATTTGGTACAAAAATCATCCGACGCTTCAGTTTATTGAAACCACCGACTCAGACTCCACAGCCCTGCTCTAAACAACGCGCAAAGTTTTATACATGGCAAGTATTTAAAGTACCCGTGTGACTACTGGCAGGATATATTCAGTGGCTCTTTACTGCCAACAGTGAGGTAGTTTCTTCCATAGCACATATCATTTAACCCACACACCATCTCCCATAGCTGAGATTAACTCTTTGTAGCCAGTACTGCAAGTACATCTCTGGCGTCCATTTTGGCTCTGTGTTTAATATAAGCATTTGACCCCAAAAAAGTCATGTACACCTCTCAAGATCCTGCTATGCCTGCAAAAAGAAACCGTTTTCACTGCTCTTTTATTTACCTTTTTTATAAACACACTGATAATAAGGCGAGATGAACTAGACAGTGCATATCAGCTCTGTGCGCACAGTGAAAGAATGTCTGATGCCCTAACTATCTCACGAGGAGAAGAATTGAATAGGGCAGGAGTTGCAAACATAGCAAGCTAGGTAATTAAAATTGTTCATGTGGAACATTCTTTGCTAATTATCATACATTATGAATAAACCAAAAACACCCCTACAAGCCTGAAGGGCTTTAGCTAGGAAAAGACACACAAGAGGAGTGGCAGGTCTAATACAAGTCTGTTCACATACAGATCATGAATTTGTGGTGAAAAATAAGCAAGACTAATATGTCTGACTAGATTCAGTGTGAGGAATAAATGCAAAGTGGGGTTTAGCTCACCTCATTGTTATGAAGAGTAAGACACAGCTTGCATTCATAGGAGCCCAGGTGATTCTTCATAAAATAGGGGTCCTGAAAAACAAAATCAGCCACAATCATTTTACACATATTTGACATAATTCTACAAAACTGCAGTTTCTAAGATTCATCGACAGGGAAAGACACCTACTACATATATTTTCATGAGAAAGTCTGAAAGCATCTGAAAGTCATATTAGATCATTTTTACCTTCTGGTGATATATTTCAGAACCTTGCTAAAGTTTCCTCTTATCTACTGATTCATGACTCTAATCAACTTCAGAAAAGGAAATGCTGAACACTTTAAGAGAACCAGAGACGAAGCACCCTCATGTATTTTACGGCATCTATCAGTGGGAACATGTCAGTAAACACCTACCCTGCTTTTACTTTCATCCTTCTCTGCTCAATCTACCTGTTATCAGTTCTGATAAGAATCCCCGACTGAGCATTCAGTCTAGGTTTGACCTGGAATCATTATAGCTGAGTCAGTCTTCTGTGAAGTCTTTTCAAACCCAAGACCGCCCCCTCCTGGCTAAGATTTCCTGCTTTGCATACTTAGAGCTCTGAGGACATGGGAGGGGCTGCTCTGCTGAGAAATAAGCTATAAAACAACAGACAAGTGTGGCTGTTGTGTGATCTGTGTGCACTGTGCAGTCATTTGTGCGGTTTCAATCCTATGAGTGGCTAGCCCCTGATGAGTCCTTGGTGACGAAACGCGTAGGGCGGAGCCAGTACGCCTGACGCAGGTCACGTGACGATACACGGAAGTCCGGAAAGACCTAGCAGCCGACAGAGCGGGACGCCGCGAACGGTATTGCAGAGCACACAACGCTAGAGCCTGAGGGACTTGCCGATATGACATGCTAACCATCCTACTGGGATCTTGTAAGTGGCAGGAGTGCGCGAGAGGCGCAGTGTGTTGCTAATTTGCACAGTTGTATTGCGCGATGAGTTTTTTTCTATGTTTTATTAAAGGCCAATTTTAATGGAAAGTGGATGTGATCACTGATGTTCCTGAGTGATATACATATGGAAAAGCGAGATTACCACCTGTAAGTTGGTGGATAGCATCTGGTGAGCCTTTTGTGAATATCAAGGTGGTGGGCACTGTGTGCAAACACCTGTATCACGTGCACGGGGAATATAGAACGTTGTAACCTGATGCCTAAACAGTATTACGCTATGTGAGGTGTTTTATTTAGGTTGATTGTGGATGAGAGCGCGGCGGAGTGCAAGGCACCATAAGAACTATTCTATCAACAGGAGATACTGCAGCGCACCGTCTAGGATTTGATTGTGATCATTCAAATATATTAACGTTAAGGAGGTTTAATTTTGCGGACAGCGCAGCATTCATTGTTGTTTGATTGTCAATCCTATGAGAGACACTTCTTACGGGCAGCCACACAGCATACCAGAATAATAAAGTTGAAAGCACACAGATGAAAGGCTGCAGCAGCAGCCCTGCTTGTCTATAGTTTCATAGAGCCTAGACAGCACATCCAGAACAACTCATAACCCGGAAGCAGAAGGGATATGAGCCGCTGGCCATATTGGATTTTTCCTGGAGCAATAATAGATGAAAAAAACACTCAAAAAGGCACACCAGAGCGGCGAAATTATCAGGTAGAGCATTTATTCTTTACAAGCTATCGATTGATATGTTTATATTGTGTGAAACATTCATCTCTGGTTCCCTTTAACCTGCCTGGCGTTCTATTAAGATCGCCAGGCAGGCTGCGGGAGGGTTTTTTTTTAATAAAAAAAAAACTATTTCATGCAGCCAACTGAAAGTTGGCTGCATGAAAGCCCACTAGAGGGCGCTCCGGAGGCGATCTTCCGATCGCCTCCGGCGCCCAGAATAAACAAGGAAGGCCGCAATGAGCGGCCTTCCTTGTTTTGCTTATATCGTCGCCATAGCGACGAGCGGAGTGACGTCATCGACGTCAGCCGACGTCGTGACGTCAGCCGCCTCCGATCCAGCCCTTAGCGCTGGCCGGAACTTTTTGTTCCGGCTGCGCAGGGCTCAGGCGGCTAGGGGGGCCCTCTTTCGCCGCTGCTCGCGGCGAATCGCCGCAGAGCGGCGGCGATCAGGCAGCACACGCGGCTGGCAAAGTGCCGGCTGCGTGTGCTGCTTTTTATTTCAGCCAAATCGGCCCAGCAGGGCCTGAGCGGCAGCCTCCGGCGGTACTGGACGAGCTGAGCTCGTCCAGACCGCCCAGCAGGTTAAACGTCCTTCTAAAAAAATGAAATGTCTTTCTATAAAGCATTCCAAATAAAATTTCAGCAGAAAAAAATAACCCATGAAAATGCGGATCAGTTCATTTCGGTGCGCGGCTCAGAGAGCCAAGCGCCAAACTGGGTGCAGTCGTAGCAGCAATGCTATGATGCGCACCCCGCATAGCGGCAATTCGGGGCTCTGGCGGCTGCCAGACCCCGACTTACATCTCCCTCCGAGTTGCAACAACTCAGAGGGGGAATAGTATTTAAAACCGCATCAGAGTTTAGCGGCAGTGGGGAAAGCAGTCATTCGGCTCTTCCCGTGCCGAACTGAGCGGCGCCGACATAACATGCACCTTGAGAATGTCATTTAAAGGAAAGATGCAAGGTGATTAAAAAAACAAAAATCTACTTACCCGTGGCTTCTTCCAGCCCCTGGCAGCCCATCTGTCCCTCGCCGTAGCTCCGCTCCCAGCCAGCGGCCCAGGGGTCCCTTTGGTGCAGATGCTGACAGGCATCTACTGCCTGCGCGAGAGCCGCTCGCGCTGATGTCATCTGAAGTGTTCTGTGCAGGCACATAACTACTGCGCAGTACACTCAAGACCAGGCGAGGTCATCATCTGCACTAGAGGGGACCCTGGGCCACCGGCTGGGAGCGGAGCTGCGGCGAGGGACAGATCAGGGGCTGGAAGAAGCCACGGGTAAGTAGATTTTTGTTTTCTTAATTACCTCGGACCTTCCCTTTAAAATCTCTGACAATTGACAATTATTTTTGTACTGTAAAGCGCCAGAGGAAGTGTGCAGTTTAAGAGCCAATTAAACCTAAAATTAAAAAAGGCATAGTTTTTACCTAAAGTAGGAAGAAAAATGCATTCCAAACTAAATTACCAAGCATCCCTGCATAACAAAAACATGCCTACATTAGAAGGTGGGTCTTTAATTCACAGGAAGGAGCGTATCTATTACCTTAGTTTGGAACCAGGCAAGCAGCAGAAGTTTGAGGGCCCGTTTCCACTATCGCGAATCCGCATGCGGGTAACGCATGCGGATTCGCACAGTCAGTACAAGTGGATGGGACTGTTTCCACTTGTGCGTTTCCCCGCACGTTTTTCTGTGCATAAAAAATCTGCAGGGTAGGGGCCTCAGAATTCGCCTGCGTGTGGAATGCAGGCGAATCGCACGCAATGTATTTAATAGGGAAATCGCATGCGTTTTCCCCATGCGGTTTTTGCCGCGATTTCGCATGCGATTTCGCATAGGTGCCCATGTTAATTCACACAGGCAGTGACATGGTTAAAATCGCATACAGCCTTACCTATGCGAAATCGCATGCGAAATCGCGGCAAAAAAAGCATGCGGAATCGCACCCGCATGCGATTTGCCTGCGGTGATTCGCCGGCGATTTCGTAACGCTATAGTGGAAACGGGCCCTAAGTCTGTATTGAATGGGGGTCTTGGTTTGCCTATGGTGAGATAGCAGCAGCAAAACTCAGCTTCTGAACCTAAACTTCTGTACTGACAACCCAGCACATAGAGCTTATGGGTAAATAGGATAAAGGGAGACACTGGAAAACCAAAGCACCGCATTGTATCACAGACCCAGAGTCTCCTGGGCCTTCAGAGGATGCAGTTGCCCCAACAGTTTTTCCAGTTAGATTGGATGAAAGTAGATGTACACAACTACTTAAAGTGTACTCGAGACATACAAAATCAGATACTTACCTTAAATTGCAACTGTCGGGCATAAAATCAAAAATCAATTCTTTATTTTTATCTGGTAAACAAGTAATAAGGATGCTAACCAGGCAATCCAAAAGATAAAAATCACTATTACTTTTCTTGTTGATAAATGATTATTCCCCAGTTTACCTGACTCTTATTTGGTACACACAAAATTTGGTACACACAAAATTTGGTACACACAAAAGGAAGTTGCAGGGCATGCTGGGTTGTCCATTTTTGCTTCTCTACTTTCCCCTCAGACTTAAGTAATGCAGCCTGATTGGCTGAAGCCTCTTTCCCTCCCGTTTTCCCCTTGCACACCTCTGTTCCTCTCTGATTGGGCAATATTTCTCATGCTGAGACAATGCAGTCTACAGTGGATGGCGGGCAATGCATACACAATCAGTCAGAGAAGAGTAAGGGAGGAAATGACACCAGGATTAGCTTCAAAATAGACAGTTAAAATGGTAAATGCTAAGGAGGATTCTCTCTCTCTTTTTTTTTTTTTACCGTAGAAAAAAGTCACTAAAATCAAAAACGTGGACAGTGCAATACATATGTAAGTAGAGCAAGTGTTTATCTACTTATATATGTTTTTCTTTCTTCCCTTGCTATTCTATGGTCCCCCGTTGCCGAGCGCTCCTGTTCTTGGTTCAAGTGCATGCAATTGCCGACTGAGTACACCTGTGGATGCGCAGTAGCATTAAGCCGCGGGGCTCCATGCTACTGCGCAGGCGGGCTTGCGTGGCCATTGTGCGCACTTAAACCAGGAAGAGGAGCTGCGCGTTCCCGATGTGAAGGGGGGGGGGGGGGGGGGGGGCGCGCTCAGCAACTAAGGGCTTGCTACAAACGAGGGAAGCCTCATTAGGATCTCAGGGCTTCCCTCTCTAGGTAGTAAGTAGCAGATTTTGAACTCGCTTTAAGTTCCCTTGTTAACAAGGCTGTGCTGGGCCACTATTTCTTGAATTGTTTAATGTTAATAATGAAACGATAGAACTGAGGAATTAACAATGACAGCCCAGGATAGATAGGGAGGAATATATATATATATATGTATATATGTGTATATATATATATATATATATATATATATATATATATATATATATATATATATCTATATATCTATATATCTATATATCTATATATCTATATATCTATATATCTATATCTATATCTATATCTATATCTATATCTATATCTATATCTATATCTATATCTATATATATCTCAATCTGGCTGATTTGGATTAATTACAGAGAATCTGATGGAATTCAGTAACTGTTTTAATTTGTATTAAATGGATCATGGAACTGAGTGAACTAAAAGCAAAGGGGAAGTCGGTAGGCAAGGAGGACCCAGGGACTGATCAAATTCTCTACTTCATTAAAGCATATCCAAGGAGAGTAATAAAATCTATCATTACTAACCTGGGGCTTCTTCCAGCCCCTAAAGGTCATGTGTGCCCCTCACTGCAGATCCCTCGACCCATCAGGAGTCCATGATATTTTAGAGGCCGGCCAGCGGGACCCGGGAGAAGACCGGAGCTGCAGCGAGGGACACGTGACCTCTAGGGGCTGGAAGAAGCCCCAGGTAAGTAAAGATAGATATCCTTTAAAACCCATCTGAAGCGAGAGGGCTATGGAGGCTGATATAGATTTCCTTTTAAACAATGCAAATTGCCTGGATGTTCTGCTGATCCTCTGCCTCTAATACTTTTAGCCATAGACCCTGCGGTTTCTGACTGAAGTCAGACTAGATTAGCCACATGCTCGTTTCAAGTGTGTGCAATTCAGACACTACTGAAGCTACAAGGATCAGCAGGATGCCAGGCAACCGGTATTGTTTAAAAGAAAATAAATATAGCAGCCTCTACAGACCACTCACTTAATGTGCCCTTTAAATGTCTTTTAGGACTGACATGAGTCAAGTCTACTATTTCTTATTTTACTCCACCTATCGAGGGGACATAACATATGCAGTGTTCTCCCCAGGCTCTTTTAGCCGGGTGCTCCACCCGGCTAGATTTGGTGACCACCCGGCTGTCATCGGCTCACCTCCTATGCTGTAAGCAGAGTTGCCCTGCATTTTCCTCTCAACCCACCCGGCTACTTTTTCATGCCACCCGGCTACTTTTTCATGCCACCCGGCTGGAAAAAAAATTCTGGGGAGAACACTGATATGTCTTTTAAAATGTTCACCAGACAGAAAGAGCAGTCTATTAACACTAAGGCTAGGTGCTGACTTGAGTAATTTCAGCTTCACTGACAATCACAGGCGATCCCAAAAGTAAATTGAAGGGAACCTACAGGATACATTTGGCCAAATCGCAATTGCAGGTCCTGCAGGCTTTTTAGAGCTATTGCTCTTCAATGCTATAGATAGCAGCGTTGCAAAATCACTTGACTGTATAGGCCATCCTCCTGTTATTAAATAAAGATTAAAATTACCTCTCGGGTATCCCGAGGTCTGACTTCCTACACATGGCACTCCTTCCCTAGCACTTGAATTTGAAAACATAAAAGCACCCTCTTGTGCTATGGGGCGGGCTATGTGCCAGAAGCCAGACCTCAGGAGCCTAAACTGAGCATGTGTGAGACCTTGAAACTAAAATGTCTGCCATAACTATTTGTGAATTGTGAGTGGCTGCAATACGAGCACAGGCTTAGGAATAAAGTAAAAAGATAATGATTACGTGAAAATTTGTGTCGCTTATCCAAAATAAAAGGCAATAATGCAATTATGTATGCAATTAGAATCTAGGTAGGAGTTATGGGGGAAGGTACAACCTCAATTATGTCTGAGAACTTTATTTTTCTGTGCCATTCTAAAGGTAGCCATACACTGCTGGATTAGGAGCCATTGCACCTATCCAATTGATCACTCTCTGATCATCATCAGCAATTTGGTCGATCGAACATTTTGGGCAATATATTCCAAGCAGATTAAATCAGAGTGCCCGATCCTACCAGGAATCAAATGGAAAAATCGATGCATGTATGGGCAACTTAAGGGTGGTAAATCATTTTGAAAATGTCACTACCGCGACTTTGCTTACTGTTGGGTTCCTGTAATTGATGGGCTTTTTTTTCTTCCTTTCTAGATCTGTGCGTAACCCATATTTGTAATTTCTGAATATTACCTTGTTAATATCAATTGTCTCCAAGGCCAGCTGTCTGAGGCGTTCTCGTCTATCCCTGTTGCTTTCAGAGGCAGAGGCAACTCCACCACTGCCGGTCTTGCCACCGGCTCTGTGTTGAAAATCCATGATTAAAGTGTGAAGATGGCCAAGCAAGGGCAGAAATCTGAAGAGAAAGAAAATAAGTTAATTTTTTTTTCACATTTACATGACTGAAAATGAACATACACCTTTGTTAAATATTGCATATTAAAGGGCACCTGTGGTGAATTATAAAAACAAACAAAAAAAACAAAAAAAACGGAACTCACCATATGAGCGCAAAAAAAAAAAAAAAAGAAAGAAAGAAAAGAAGAAATACCATGTGTCTTATCCTCAAAGCAAACCTGTGCGCTCCACAGGACAAACATTTGGATATTTACTATCAAAAATAATCCTTTCTTCCAGTTATAACTCTTAAGGTAAGTATAATGTAAACGTACACACACACACCATGCAATTTCCTGTCAGATCAACTGGTCAAACTGGCATATCTGATACTGATCAATAACTGGATCAATTTTAAGGTCACTACGACACAAAATCGATCCTGTTATCAATTGGGAGCAGATCGAACATGTTGGAATTGATTGGTTCCACCCAATTGATCTGATAGGAAACTGCATGGTGTGTACCTAGCATTAGGATCAGACAGAGTACTATATTGTTTGTTGGAAAGGTCTACCTCCTATCTATAAGTTTAGTGATAGAGATTATAAAGAGCTCATGATTTGACTGTGGGATTGGGAGGATCTGCGAGGTCACAATATTCAATAAAAAGTTTGGTTGAACAAATACAGCATCTCACAACAGTGAGTACAAAGGAAATTTGCTGTGCCATCAAAATAACTAAACACACAGCCATAAATATCAAATTCACTGGCAGCATGCATATACACCATGTGAAGAATGTCAAAATTCTTCCCAGTTAGACATTTTCCCTCCCAGGGATATTATTCGTTAGTGTTGCAAGGTCTCAGGTGTGAAGTCACGCAGGAGCCGGGCGAGTGGAGAGAACAATGCCCTCGAGGGCTGCTGTACACATGCTAAATTCCAGGAAGAGATGGTTGTCATAGGCCCCCTCGGCCATGTTAAAACTAGCATGTGTATGGGGCTTAAGAGTTTCTGGATAATCCACCCAAGAGCACCAAGACAATATGTCCTCCATACATCTTATGAAAATCTTCATTATACACCAGCTGTCCAGTCGAGTCAGACTTAGTTCTCACAACAACGCACTATGATAATCTGAAAAACCCAGGAATCAGTGATATAAGATTTAACAGCCTGACTTGTGTATTTCCTAGAAAATTATTACTGGTGTCAATTATACATTATGGAGCATGGCCCTGTTTCTACTACAATTGACTGTCAACATTTTTCCTGTTTGTGAAATCACATTAGATATCACAGCCAATGGGCTGGTGTTTTCGCTTGTGGGGGAAAGACAAGCGACATGTTGCTTTTTTCCCAGACTGTGCACATTACCCTATTAAATACAGTGGAACCGCTGTGAAAAATACGTGCAAACGACCATGGTGTTGAGTAAACCATGCATATTAAACGATAGGAAAATGGGAATTTTGGTAGAAAGGGGAGGGGGGCAGGGGGAGCCTCAGTATAACCTAGATTGTGTGGAGAGTCTTTGATAGGTAAAAAGGAATCAGCCAACAGGACACATCAATTATAAGAGATGCAAGCAAATTTAACCATAGGCCATTCATGTCTTACATCCAGCTTTTCATCTTGGCATCACGCTGTCAGCCACCAAGGTGTCAAAATGATATGGATTGGTTGTGCATCATGAGTTTTATCCAGTGCATTTTAAGTATTGCAGTTCAACAAGCAGGTTTGTTTGCATCATCAATATATCTCACCACAAGAAGATTATTATTATTCTGCACTTGGGGCATAGAGAAAAGCAGTATTTTTTAGTGGACGGCAAACATCTTTTCTTCTTTTTTTTTTTTTTATTAGTATTTGGCGCCAGCAGGAAATCTCATAGGAAAAAGTTCTGCAATCACAGCACCCTCCACAGCAAAAAGCGTTTTGAGTGGCTGAATTATGCTGGTGTAGATTATACTACAACCTATCTGAAAGCTAGCAGTTCACGAGAGTGCTGCCCACTCATTCACATTAGTGGAATTTACCTATGAGGGTTCCTGTAGAGTCCTCAAAACTAGACTAACGCCAAATATTTGTTCCCTTGTTAAAAGACGACTGTAATCAGAGGGACATGGAGGCTGCTATATTTCTTTCCTTTTACACAATACCAGTTTCCTGGCTGTCCTGCTGATCCTCCGCCTCTAATACTTTTAGCCATATAACTTGAACAAGCATTCATCAGATCAGATGTTTCTGACATTATTGTCAGATCTGACAAGATTAGCTGCATACTTGTTTCTAGTGTGATTCAGACACTACTGCAGCCAAATAGATCAGCAGGGCTGCCAGGCAACTGCTATTGTTGAAAAAAAAAATATGGCATCCTCCACATACCCTCACTTCAGTTGTCCTTTAAAAACATTTTCTTTTATTTTCTGAGGTGTCACTAGCAAGAGGAAGTAAAAATATCTGGATTTGCTGCCAATACAATAATAATAATTTTCGGAGAAAAAAGTGATTGATTAGCTGGCTGTTTCATTTATTACCTGACAAGCCTAAAGCTACATTTTCCTCAGGTGAAACAATCAGTTCTGTTTGTTTTATGTAGTTGTCTGTGTGTACTGATATATCAAAGCAATTCGCACAGTAAAGGCCTAATGTTACTACAAAAGAAGTTCCCACAGCACCTTGCCACTCTAATGTCACTGTCTCACCTGGTCATTCTACTTTAATAGACCTATTACTAGATGGATAATTTAGGTTGTTCTATGCTTTAAAGGGAACCAAAACTGACAAAGATATGCATGTTTCCTTTTAAACAATACCAGTTGCTTGTCAGTCCTGCTGATCTCTTTGGCTGCAATAGTGGATGAATCACACACCTGGAACAAGCATGCAGCTAATCCAGTCTGACTTCAGTCAGAGCACCTGATCTGCATGCTTGTTGAAGGGCTGTGGCTAAAATTACTAGAGACACAGGATCCGCAGGAGAGTCAGGCAACTGGTATTAAAAAAATAAATCCATATCCTTCTCAGTTTAGGTTCCCGTTAACTACTTGTGCACCCCGTGATAGTATAGCTACGCCCCGGCAGACTACACCCGGGGTGTAGATATAGCCATCCCTGCCACGACCTCGCTCCGTGTGCGTACTTACCGCTGCCTGTTAGCCCGGAGATCAATAAATGGGAACACAGCTCCCATTCATTGATCTAAATCCTTGTTGCAATGATCGCCGGCTTCAATGAGAAGCCGCGTCATTGTGAAAAAAGAAGTTACAGGGCTATGCTTTACTTCCTGGAAGAGTACATAGTACGCTTACAGGACGCTTAGAAAAGAAATCACTGAGGACATAGTAAAATTACACCTCCATACATTTTTTTTTTTTTTTAATAAAACCACTTACACATAAGGAGTTAATTTTAAATTACTGCTCCCATAGTTACCCAAACAAAAGTTTTCATTAAAAAGGTTACATTTAAAAAAGTATACATAAATAGTTACCCTATAGGGACTGAACTTTTTTTAATATGTATGTCAAGAGGGTATATTACTGTTATTTTTTTTTTTTTTAAATTATGGGCTTGTAAATAATGATGGATGCAAAACTGAAAAAAAAAATCACCTTTTTTTCTAAATAAAATAAAACGTTTCAATTATTTCCCTACCACAATGTATGGCACATACCGTATATACTTGGCTGTAAGTCGAGAAATTTAGGACTGACTCAAAGTATAAAAGTGGGGGGGGTCGCCTTATATTTGAGTCAGTCCTAAATATCCCACTTACAGCAGGGTGGGGGGAGGGCGTCTCTCTCTCGCTCCCCCTCTGTTGTAGCTATCATGCTGTAAATGTTCCCCTTCCCTTCCTCCCCCGCATCTCCGTGCAAAGATGGGCTGCCTCTCTCTCCCCCTCTGTGTAATTCATGTTCGGTGCCGTCGCAGCAGAAGCCGACACTTTAGTTTCATTGCCAATGCCAGCACGGTATCCTCCCTTCATGCCGCTCTCTGTCCAATAGTACAGCGCGACTCTCGATGTCACATGACACGTGAAGACGGCACCGAACATTAATTACACAGAGAGGGGAGAGAGAGGCAGCCCATCTTTGCACGGCGATGTGGGGGAGGAAGGGAAGAATTTACAGCATGAATTCAGCGCTGGCAATGGGAACTGTGTCACTTCTGCTGCAGTGCTCATTGTGCATTAGATCGCACAGAGGGGAGAGAGAGAGAATGGAAGTACAAAATAACGTAAGCAAGGCGGGGAAGGGGACAGAAAGAGGCACCTTCCCAGTTTATAACATTACAGAGTTGTGCTGGGAGGGAGGGGGGATTTTCAGTGTGTTGCCGGTATTTGTATGCTTTTATGTTTGGTATACTAAAATGTTGGAACACCAGTGATTTAGCACTGTGGGGAGGGATAGAGAGACGCTGGCTGCTGGGGCTCTGGGAAGGGTGTACTGTTTAAAGCGGACCTGATCTCAGACCTTTCTCTCTGCTCTAAAAGATATGCAATAGCATAATAACCATTAAAAGATTTGTATCAGCTGTAGTGTGTCTACTTCCTGCTTTCATGAAAGCAGGCATATTGTTAACATCCTGCGCTTTCAAATGAGCTTATCTGCCTTCTCAGGTGACACAGGGGAGAGATCAAATTACAACTTGTTATTAGACACAGAGGGGGAATTAGACAGGCTAAACTCTCTTAATACATACAGGGTGCATTTCTCTATGTTTTCATTATGTCCTGTGCAAGGCTTCAAGTCTACTGTGCAGCCATTAACTTTGCTAGATAGACTTATACTTGAGTAATTAAATAATTCCAGCTTAAGAGGGTCAAATATTGGTGTCGACTTATACACGAGGTCGACTTGTATCCGAGTATATACGGTACATTGTGATAGGGACATAATTTAAACGGTGTAATAACCGGGACAAATGGGCAAATAAAATATATGGGTTTTAATTTATGGTAGCATGTATTATTTAACCACTTGATGACCGCAGTGTTAAACCCCCCTAAAGACCAGGCACTTTTATTTTTTGTAATGGGCTGTGCAGGCTTTTCAGCCTCCTGCACAGCCCAGCTAAGGAGTATGCCGCCGCTGTCACTTTTTTTTCTTTAGCCTCATAGAGGCTCTCATTGCCGCCGTCCCCCTCTCTCTCCTTCCCTCTGCCTGAAGAACTGAGCAGGACGGTGATCCGTCCTGCTCTCCGCCTCTCATAGGCATCAGCCTATAAGAGGACGGCGATCCCCGGCCAATCAGAGGCCGGGGATCGCCGATCTCATACAGTGCTGCTGGAGACCGCAGCGATGTACGCATGTAAACAAAGGGAATTTCTTTCCCCTTTCCTTTACAAGCAGCCTGCTAGCCGCGATCGGCGGCTAACAGGCTAGGCTAGCAGGCTAATCACGGAACGGCAGGGAATGATCGCACATTCGCACGGCCATTCCCTGGGAAACTGCAGCCCCAGGACTTGACGCCAATTGGCGTTAGGCGGTCCTGGGGCTGCCGTCGCGGTCATGCCCATTGGCATGAGGCGGTCTTAAAGTAGTTAAAAACTATAATTAAAAACTAAATTGCCGAAAAGTGAGAAATAATGATTTATTTTTTACATTTTTTCGTATTATTACCATTAAAGTGCATTTAGAATAAAATAATTCTAAGCAGATCGTACCACACAAAGAAAGCCTAATTGGTGGCGAAAAAACAAAATATAGATAATTTTGTTGTGATCAGTATGAAAGGGAAGAGCGCTGAAAGGTGAAAATTGCTCTGGTGGTCAAGGGGGAAACCCCTCAGTGGTGAAGTGGTTAAACAGGGGACATACTTGACTGTTTTTGTGTTCATTTTCTGCACATAAAAACTGAGAACTCATGTTAATCAATAGTTTACACTTCATGCATCTTTCGCATGCAGAAGAAAAACTGACATCCTGCAGGATAATTCTGCACATTTTGTCAGTTTTCTCTATCAATTACATTGTGCGGTTTTTCTGCATACAAACACACATGGGACTTGATTCACTAAGACAAATAGCATGCCTTGTCAAAGTTAACACGCCTTATCAGAGTAGCACAGCGAGCACTACGAACCCGCAGGGGCTCAGGGCAGGACGAGTGGAGCTCTTGTCACTGCCAATTAGCAGGCATAAGTTTGCTATGCTACTCTGATAAGGCATGCTATCTCTGATAAGGCATGCTATTTGTCCTAGTGAATCAAGCCCATGGTGTGCAGAAAACCCATGCAGAAAAAACATGTGCAGAAAACTGAAAGACAAGTGTGTCACCAGTTTTACAGCCTTGTAGATACACTAGATTTTCCATATCAAAAAAAATCACAGTAGGAGATTATGATAATCGCGTTGCTTATACTGAGGAGGTTCAACACTAAAGCTGGCCATATACTAGGCCGATTGACAGCAGATTCGATCACTGGGATTGAATCTGCTGTCACATCGTTCACGCTACACGCTAAATTTCGATCTATTTCGTCCCGAAATAGATCGATCCCGTCGATCGCTCCGTGCGGGAAATTACCGATTGCTCGCGGGTAGGGAGCGTGTCACTAGCGGCGTTCGAGTGCCCGACGACTGACGCAATACAGCTGCAATACATTACCTGCTCCGCCGGCGCGACTCCCCAGGTCTCCGCTGTCTTCTCCGCTCTGGTCTCCAGGTCCGGCATGCTTCACTTCGTCCTGTCCCGGCAGGAAGTTTAAACAGTAGAGGGCGCTCTACTGTTTAAACTTCCCCCAGACGGGAAGAAGTGAAGCATGCCGGGGGGGGGGGGGGGGGGCGTTAGCAGCACCACCACCTCCACAGATTGTGAACGGTTGGCTGAAATCGATATGCAATCTATTTGCAGTAAAGGCAGCCATATGATCCCTCTCTGATCAGATTCGATCAGAGAGGGATCTATCTGTTGGTCGAATCTGATGGCAAATCGACCAGTGTATGGCTACCTTAAGGTTCATACACACCTTCCAACTATCTGCCAAACTAGTCTGTTAAGCCCCATTCACACGTTCAACAGCGGGCTTTTATGCAGCACAATTGTCAAACAGCTTTTGTTGAGAAACAAGTCGAAACAACTAAAAAAGTATTTTGCTATTGTTCAAAAAGCTGATAAGAAGTCTATCCAACAGTTGGATTGACTTCTTATCAGCTGTTTGAACAATAGCAAAATACTTTTTTTTAGTTGTTTCAACTTGTTTCACAACAAAAGTTGTATGGGGCTTAACAGACAAGTTTGGTAGATAGTTGGTAGGTGTGTATGAACCAAGGTGGGGACAGCAGGCTACTTATACTGAAAGGAAGGAGAGAAAGGAAAAGGCTATCTATACTGGGAGAGAAAACATGCTACCTAGACTGTGGGGTTGAATTAAGTTACCTATATTGAATAAGGGAAGACACCAGATTACCTATACTTGGGGAGGAGGGGGAAGACATACAATTCTGACAAGTTGCAAAAAACGATACCTCTAGTAAAAACATTTGCAACTTCGTCAGAACTTGCAGCCTCTATCGTTCCTCCGCATCACATGAGCCTTCCAACTGTGCTGCCTAACACTAACCTGTGCCTGAAACTACCGTCCACCCAGTCTGTGCCTAATGCTAACCTACTCCTATAGGGTGCAAATTCCAACAGGTTGCATAAAATGGTACGACACAGGCCCTAAGGGACCCTTTACACTTAATCAGTTGCTTTCAGTTATAACTGAGGCTAGGTTCACAGTGGGGCGTTGCATTTAAGGGACGTTATAGGGCACATAACGTGCCACTAACGCAACGCCTGGTGCTCTCTGATATGGACGTCAGAGTGAGCCGCGTTGTGCAGCTCACTGTGGCGTCCGTGATGCGTACTCTTGAACGCATGCGGCATCACGTGGTCCCGCCCGGCCAATCACCGCTCCAGGAAGTAAACACTGCACGTCACACCGTGCAGTGAATATTAATTAGCCATGTGCCCGGCCGCTCTCCCCTCCTCCCCAACATGACTGAGCATGTGCAAACAGTCTAATGCGGCTTAGCCGCCTATAACGCACTGCATGCAGTACTTTCTGTTGACATGGAGCGTTACAATGTAACGCAACGTGGGCACTGTGAATAGCCCATTGATTTTTCATTACTGTGTGGTGGGGCTGCGTTACAGGCTGCTCTAACGTGCGCCTGTAAAGTCCCACTGTGAACCTAGCCTGAAAGAAAACTTATTTTCAAAGTAATGTCAATGTTTTACTATGGCACCTTTTACACTTAACGCGTTTTAACTGAAATCTTCTTCCCAATGCACTGCTATGGAAAACTGCGTACCAACGCGCACTAACGCATACCAACTGATTAAGTGTAAACGGGGCCTAAGTACAGGGTGTTTCTCAGCACTACTGAATCCCTACTAACTGATGCTATTGTCATGTTATTGTTGCCTGAGCTTTGAGGTGGTTCCTGCTCATCCTCCCATCTCCAGACAGAGCCTATAACTGTGTATGTAGAGTGACCATTCATAAACTATAAAAAGAAAAATCACTATTAATTGTTTCAGTCGCTAATTATATCCTATATAGGTAGCCCTAAATATCTCACAATACACCAGTACGCTTTTTGCGGTCACCTTTCATCCCGCTGTGTACATATAGGTGGCTACAAAAGAGCCGCACAGCGGTCCAGAGGTGCATGTGGCTCCGAACTAAACAGCGGGCGTAAGGTTAGCTACATCCAAAGCAAGCAACAGCATAAAATTACGTCTTCCCTTTCTACTCACCTCCCTACGGCCTCCTCCAACACCGACCGCACACACACACACACGTTTCCGGATCTCCTCTGGCCGGAAGTGACGTTTATCAATCAAACTTTACTCCTAGGAAGTGGAACAGAACATGTACTTCCTGTTGAACAGTGCAATGAGTGTAAAGTAAAAGTAAATAAAGAGAAGGTGGTGCTGCTGTCGGGAGAACAGAAGGGATCTCGGTGTGTCTCGTATCTCCCTGTCTTTGTAGCAGCCCCGGGCCATGCTGGCTGCTAGCAGTCACCATGCGCTTCAATGACAAGGAGCTGCTCTCCCTCTCCAGGCAGAGGGCCGACAAGGCGGCAGAGCTGCACATGAGGGGGCCGAAAAAAGGAAGTGGTAAGTTCATGACCAAAGTAGAAACTCGGAGAAAGCACGATTGTAGAACACAGTAGCAGTTCACTGTCATCCATGTTGTTACTTAAAGTGTAACTCGCCTTATCGGTGCTATCCCAGTAGATAGTAAGTAAACAACCATGGTCTTCTAAATACTGTAAAATCATCACAGTAAAGGTGCCCATACACTCGTCAGATTGGCAGCAGATAGATAAGAAATGCATCTGATGATCTATCTGATGCGTTTTTAGAAATTTTTTTACCAGGATAGAATTCCAATAGATTTCAGTTTGAAATCTATTGAAATTCGATCTGATGGCATTTTTTTGCCATCAGATTTCCATTAAGGCCAATGCAAACTGATAAGCAATCTCATCAGATCGACCTAAATTTTCCACCCTGCCAGTTCGATGGAAATCCATCGAAATCGATTGAAATCGGCCATCGATCGGTCGATTGGCCAACCGATTTTCGATCGATCGATCAGGATCGATCGGTCGGCCAGAAAATCGGCTGAGTGTATGGGCCCCTTAAGAGCACCTCACGCTTATTTCGTCTTCCCATTTAAAGGCAAGCTGTAAGGATAACGTGCAATTCAGTACTGTAAATATTGATAGGCAGGAATATGCCTGTGTGGGTTTTCTCCGGACACTTCAGTTTCTTCTCACTTCCAAAAAACCTACAGATAAATTATTTGGCATTCCCTAAATTGGCCCTAGACTAGGGCGGACATATGGATTAGATTGTGAGCTCCTCTGAGGGACAGTCAGTGACAAGACTATATAGCAGATGCCCGTGCTATATAAATAATCACAGCAAGCAAGATTGTCTTTGTGAGGAAGATTTAGTAATGTTGGAGAACATATATGACCTAACAAGTTTGAAGTCTGAGTGAGGCCCAGTGAACACTGGGCGGATCCGCCGGCCGCATCCGCTTGAAAATCCGCGTGGCTAATGTATCTCTATGGGCTGGTGCACACTGGCGGTTTGAGGTTTTTAGCAAGCCGCAAACGTGCCTCTTGCTGCACGTTTGCGGTTTTCTTAAAACCTCAAACCGCCGGTGTGCACCAGCCCATAGAGATACATTAGCCACGCGGATGCTGATGCGGCCGGCGGATCACATACAAAAACCGCTCGGTGTGCACCCGGCAAAAATTGGCTCTCTGCTCCCAAACCCGCTAGCGTTTTGACGATCTGCTAGCGGTTTTGGTGTGCACTGGGCCTGATTCATTTTCAAGCAGCATGTTTGCATCAGTTGAAACTTCTCCAAGATATTTGGAACCATCTACCCTCGGAGTTCCAGTGTTCAAATGTAATTAGAACTGGCGTTGTTCTGAAAGGGAATGCTTTATGGCAAGTATCCTTATGTGAAATAGTGTTGTTACATATTGGTCAAATCTACCCATTCCTTCCTGTGTACTACACAGTGTGTAGTATTCTGAGTAGTCAGATGAATGGACCAGTAGAAAACCGTGGTGGGAAATTCTAAAATTCTTGTCCCTAAATCCTATAATTGGCAGATAGAAAGAAGCCCGGAGCTAGTATTGTTTAGGTGACCATTCAAGAAAGTCCATAGGGAACAGTTTGTCTAATCACAGTAATGTTTACAACTTGAAGCATTCTAATTGGCCAAATAGTGTGGGTGTATTATTACTAAAATCTAGAATTTTGAGAGGTTGCAGTCCACCCAATCCCGTTAGTAGAATTTCCCTATGGACTCTTGCTGGGTCACCTAAACCAGTGTTCCCCAACCCTGTCCTCAAGGCCCACCAACGGTGCATGTTTTGTGGAAATCCACACAGGTAGGTAAACAGCTCTGCTGAGACACTAATTACCTCACCTGTGAATGTTTGTGGTTTCCTACCAAACATGTACTGTTGGTGGGGCCTTGAGGACAGGGTTGGGGAGCTCTGATTAACCATACTAGCTCCAGAAACCTTGCCATAAAGCATTCACTTTCAGAACAACACCAGTTCTAATTACATTTGAACACTGGAACTCTGAGGGTAGATGGTTCCAAATATCTTGGAGAAGTATGGGTATCCACAGATTAAACACACCTGAAGTGAGAGGGATATGGAGGCTGACATTAATTTCCTTTTAAACAATGCACATTGCCTGGCAGTCCTACTGATTATCTGCATACATTTGAAATCGACGCAGGAAGACTTGGGCGCAGGATACAGCCGGTATATGACTGATCCTGCTGCTGCACAAGTCCCGGCCGTGTTAAAGGGAACCTAAACTGAGAAGTATATGGATTTTTCCTTTAAAAATAATACCAGTTGCCTAACTCCCCTGCTGATCCTGTGTCTCTAAGGGCTCGTTTCCACTATTGCGGTGCGGAATCGTCTGGATTCCACCGCTGATGAAATCGCATGCGGATGCGATTCCCCATGCGTTTTTTGCCGCAAATTCGCATAGGTGAGGGTATATGCGATTTTAACCATGTCACTGCCTGTGTGAATTTACATTGGTACCTATGCGAAATCGCAGCAAAAAATGCATGGGGAAACCGCATGCGATTTCCCTATTAAATACATTGCATGCAATTTGCATGCGATTCGCATGCATTCCACTCGCAGGCGAATTCTGCGTCTCTTTTGTGCGTTTTCACTGCTGGGAAAAAACGCACCTCAACAACGCTACAGTGGAAACAGGCCCATCCACTTGCATTACATGTGCGAATCTGCATGCGGATTCGCGATAGTGGAAACGAGCCCTAATACTTTTAGCCACAGCTCCTGAACAGGCATGCAGATCAGGTGCTCTGACTGAAGTCAGACTGGATTAGCTACATGCTTGTTTCAGGTGTGCGATTCAGCCACTACTGCAGCAAAAGATATCATCAGAAGTGCCAAGCAACTGGTATTGTTTAAAGTAACTGTCGGGGATAAAATAAAAAATCAATTCTTTATTTTTATCTGGTAAACAAGTAATAAGGATGCTTATCAGGCAATCCAAAAGTTAAAATCTCTATTACTTTTCTTGTTGATAAATGATCATTCCCCAGTTTACCTGACTCTTATTGGTACACAAAAAGGAAGTTGCAGGGCATGCTGGGTTGTCCTTTTTTGCTTCTGTACATTAGTTAAGTCTGAGGGGAAATCAAGAAGCAAAAGACAACCCAGCATGCTCTGCAACTTCTGTTTTGCAGCAACTTAACAAAAGTCAGGTAAAATGGGGAATGATAATTTATAAACCAGAAAAGTAACAGTGATTTTAACTTTTGCATTGCCTGGTTAGCATCCTCATTACTTGTTTACTAGATAAAAATAAATAATTGATTTTTGATTTTATGCCCGACAGTTACACTTTAAAAGGAAACATCCATATCCCTCTCAGTTAAGGTTCCCTTAAATTACTATACTCTCTCCAGGCTGCCATGGATGGTGGGGAATGATATAATTCGGCTTCCAGCTATTGCTAGAGGCCGAATTATTGTGTTTTAAAAGCAACTTCAGCTCTGTCTTCTGACGGCGCCGACGTTACTCGCTGAGAGCCGATATAGAAGTAATTCTTATTATAGTCTATGGTGGCGCCGGCTGCGCCCAAATCTTCCTGCGCTGAAAATGACTGCTCCAGATTATCTGCCTTCAATACTTTTAGCCATAGACCTTGAACAAGCACGCTGATCAGATGTTTCACTGAAGTCTGACTGGATTAGCTGCATGCTTGTTTCAGGTGTGTGATTCAGATACTTCTGCAGCCAAAGATCAGCAGGACTGCCTGGCAATTGGTATTGTTTAAAAGGAAATAAATATGACCACCTCCATACCTCTCTCTGCAGGTGTCCTTCAACGCCTCGTACATACGTACAGTGGAGAGGCACATGAGTGACGCGTGGGGGGAGGGGGCTATTAGCCAAATCGGCCCTCTGGGCTGACTGACTGGTCGGGTGGCATCGACTACTACTACCAAGTTTCATCTAGCATGTGTACAAGGCTTTATGCTAGGTAGGTATACACCATGCAATTTCCTGCCGAACTGATAATTTGACTGTTCCGATCCACTCCCAATTGATAACAGGATTGCTTTTCAGGTCACTACTATCCACAAAATGGACCCTGTTATCGATCAGAAGCAGATTGAACATGTTCAAAATTATCGGGTCGATCTGATGAGAAATTGCATAGTGTGTACCTAGCATACAGGATATTAATTGTTTCAAATAATTTAATCTCAGATGCACTCCATGTTGAGATTAGGGTTCTGTGAGGGCCATACCATCACTTCCAGGGCTCCTTGTTTTTCTTATGCCAAATATGGTACTTAAAGTGGACCTGAACTCAGAACTCCTCTCTGCTCTAAAAGATACACAACAGCATATTAACCTTTAAAGGGAACCTAAACTGAGAAGGATATGGATTTTTACTTTTAAAGGGGAACTGAAGAGAGAGTTATATGGAGGCTGCCATGTTTATTTCCTTTTAAGCAATACCAGTTGCCTGGCAGCCCTGCTGATCCTCTGCCTCTAATACCATAAGCATAGCCCCTGAACAAGCATGCAGCAGATCAGGTGTTTCAGACTTTAAAGTCAGATCTGACAAGATTAGCTGCATGCTTGTGTCTGGTGTTATTCACATACTACTGCAGAGAAATAGACCAGCAGGGCTGCCAGGCAACTGGTATTGATTAAAAGGAAATAAATATGGCAGCCTCCGTATACCTCTTACTTCAGTTCCCCTTTAAAGTAATACCAGTTGCCTGACTCTCCTGCTTATCCTGTGTGTCTAATACTTTTAGCCACAGCACCTCAACAAGCATGCAGATCAGGTGCTCTAACTGAAGTCAGACTGGATTAGCTGCATGCTTGTTTCAGGTGATTAAACCACTACTGCAGTGAAAGATATCAGCAGGACTGCCAGGCAACTGGTATGGTTTAAAAGGAAAATTCCTTATCCCTTTCAGTTTAGGTTTCCTTTAAACACAAAACATGTATTTGTTGCAGCTGATACAAATATTAAAATAGATCTGCACTGTTTCTACTTCCTGATTCATAGAAGCAGACATATTGTTAACATCCTATGCTTTCTAATGAGCTTATCTGCCATAGGCCATGTGACACGGGAGGATCAAATTACAACTTGTGATTACACACAAATGAGGGGGGAATTAAGCAGTCTAAACTCTCTAAATATGTTCAGTGTGCATTTCTCAACGTTTTCCTTTTGTCCTGTGCAAGAGTTCAGGTCTACTTTAATAACATTGGCTGTATGTTTAGGGTTGTTCTTGTTAACTGCTGTAGAGTACATTTGGTGGACAGTACTGTATAATAAGGATTTGCTGTTATTTTTTTAGTATTCTAATACAATCTCCAACTCCATTGGCAGAAATGTAGCCCTAAACTTGCAAGAAATCTCCACTATTCTTCACTTTTGCATATAGACACTTTAGTTCACACTTATTAGAATTTGCATGCGCCACACTGGATTGCAATTTTGCTTTCCATGAACATCTAATGTTTCAGTGGCACTGCATGTGACCCATGTTTTTCTTGTTTTCGTGCATTTTGTGTTCATATATGCAGCAGTGATGCTTTTTTTCATGTGCAATTCAGATGTAATGCAAGTCAAATTTTTCTAACAAATCTTAAAAAAAAATACACAAAAACCTTTGCGATGCGATTTGCTGCGGAAAACAAGCCTAATGCTACATACACACTTGAGATAAGTCGTTGGAGAAGGCAAGATCACAGACCAATTTTGCCCCCTTTCATGTAGTATGAGAGCCATATTCTACACAGTCTATTCTATTGAGCTGAACTCTCCATCAGATAAAAATCTTTGCAAGATGCTGCACACAAAGATGCTGTACACATGGAAAGATCAGTATCTGCAAAAGATCTGTTCTTGCAAAATGCATTCATAGTCTATGATATCTTCAGATCTCAATACACACCTTGCTTAACAGACATTCATCTGCAGATCTGACAATCATCTGCAGATCTGCAGATGAATGTCTGTTAAACAAGTTGTGTATTGAGATCTGCTGATAGACTATGAATGCATTTTGCAGGAATGGATCTTTTGCAGGAACAGATTTTGTTGTTGCAGATACTGATCTTTTGATTGTGTACAGCATCTTTGTGCACAGTATCTTGCAAAGATTCTGTCTGATGGGGAGTTCATCTCAATGGAATAGACTGTGTAGAATATGGCTTTCATACTACATGGAATGGGGTAAAATTGGTCTGTGATCTTGCCTTTTCCAAAGACTTATCTCTAGTGTTTATGTAGCATAAGCATCTGCTTTTGGAAGGAATCTAGATTAGTATTACACAATTATCAAGATTGCTTCTCCAGCAGCAAAAGCAAAATCGAATCCCCAACATCAAACAGTTAAAGATCTCCACCAAGATTACTTTTCATAGAAATTACCCACATTTGTTTAGTGTGAATAGGAATATTTTATACAGTCCTGGCCAAAAGTTTTGAGACTGTCAAAAATATTAGTTTTCACAGTTTGCTGCTAAACTGCTTTTAGATCTTTTGTTTCAGTACGCAGTTTAGTATTCCATCTGAAAAGGGCCTAAATAACAGCAAATCCTTGTTTGTGATATACTGAAATATAATTATAAGCACTTCATACGTTTTAAAGGCTTTTATTGACAATTACTTGATTTATGCAAAGAGTCAGTATTTGCAGTGTTGGCCCTTCTTTTTCATTACCTCTGCAATTCGACTGGGCATGCTCTCAATCAACTTCTGGGCCGAATCCTGACTGATAGCAACCCATTCTTTCATAATCACTTCTTTGAGTTTCTCAGAATTAGTTGGTTTTTGTTTGTCCACCCGCCTCTTGAGGAATGACCACAAGTTCTCAAAAAGATTAAGATCTGGGGAGTTTCCAGGCAATGGACCAAAAATGTCAACATTTTTGTCCCGGAGCCACTTAGTTATCACTTTTGCCTTATGACATGGTGCTCCATCGAGCTGGAAAATGCATTGTCCTTCATCAAACTGTTGTTGGATTGTTGGAAGAAGTTGCTGTTGGAGGGTGTTTTGGTACCATTCTTTATTCATGGCTGTGTTTTTTGGCAAAATTGTGAGTGAGCCCCCTCCCTTGGATGAGAAGCATCCCCACACATATTTGGTCTCTGGATGCTTTACTGTTGGCATGACACTGGACTAATGGTAGCGCTCACCTTTTCTTCTCATGACAAGCCTTTTTCCAGATGCCCCAAACAATCTGAAAGGGGCTTCATCTGAGAATATGACTTTGCCCCAGTCCTCAGTAGTCCATTCGCCATACTTTCTGCAAAAGATCAATCTGTCCCTGATGTTTTTTGGGACAAAAGTGGCATCTTTGTTGCCCTTCTTGACACCAGGCCATCTTCCAAAAGTCTTCGCCTCCCTGTGCGTGCAGATGCTCTCACACCTGCCTGCTGCCATGCCTGAGCAACCTCTGCACTGGTTGCACTCCGATCCCGCAGCTGAATCCTCTTTAGGAGACGATCCTGGCGCTTGCTGGACTTTCTTGGACGCTCTGAAGCCTTCTTAACAAGAATTGAACCTCTTTCCTTGAAGTTCTTGATGATCTTATAAATTGTTGATTTAGGTACAATCTTAGTAGCCACAATATCCTTGCCTGTGAAGCCATTTTTATGCAATGCAATGATGGCTGTATGCGTTTCTTTGCTGGTCACCATGGTTAACCATGGAAGATCAATGATTTCAAGCATCATCCTCCTTTCAACATGTTGAGTCTGCCATTCTAACCCAATCAGCCTGACATAATGATCTCCAGCCTTGTGCTTGTCAACATTCTCACCTGAGTTAACAAGATTACTGAAATAATCTCAGCAGGTCCTTTAAAGCGGAATATAACCCTGCATTTCAACTTTGCTCTAAAACATTATTTACAGCATATTATATGCAAAAAGCATTTTTTTTTTACTAGACCAGCATTGGAAGGGTTAAACACAGAGGTTTTAAGTTCCGAGCAGACGTTCAGATAGTTACATTCTATTTAGTTATATGTATATATTTAGAAATGTTACACACTCTTTGGCTGTCCTCCAACTCCTTCTCCATTAGAGAGATGAGTCACAATAAACACTTAGATACATTTGTGTAAACAAAAAGTATCTAACTCAAGTTCAGATGCCTCTGCAAAAATCTCCAGGGACTTTAAAGCCCTGTGTAACCCTTCCAATGCTGGTCTAGTTAAAAAAAAAATGCTGGTTGCATATAATATACTGTAAATAATGTTTTAGAGCAAAGTTGAAATGCAGGGTTATATTCCGCTTTAATGACAGCAATGAAATGCAGTGGAAAGGTTTTTTTTGGGATTCCGTTAATTTTCATGGCAAAGAAGGGCTATGCAATTCATCTGAACACTCTTCATAACATTCTGGAGTATATGCAAATTGCTATTATAAAAACTTAAAAAGCACCAACTTTTCTAATTTCCAATATTTTTGACAGTCTCAACATTTTTGGCCAGGACTGTAGAACATGACCTGGTCTGTGAGTGAAAATCCTAGGCAAACATCTGTATGTCAGGACATGTTGTTTCATTTAATTTGCCTGTGTTCTCTATAACTACTTGTAACTATTCAGATTCTCCCAAAAATGTTCCTGGCAGGCTCTAACAGCAAGATAAGAGTGCGGATAGGCCTCAGCTTGACAACATTTAGGCCCTTTTCAGATGGACGACTAAACTGCGTACTTGTTGCGGGCCAGTGTAATTTAAGTGCTGCTGAATTGCAATGGTTGTAACACCACGCATGTCAAGCAAAGACACACGGTGGTGTTGCCCAGCAGCAGTGGACCGCAACATGCTGTGTCTGAGTACAGCTGTGGCCACACTCAGATGTGACTCTGGAGGGGGGCCGCTTGTCTAGCACCAAGACAAGTGCTAACAAGTGCTCTGCTGGTGCATGAGAGCAACTGGCAGGCAGTGAATTCACCTCCTGTCAGTTGCCCATCTGAAAGAGGTCTCTCCACCTCTTGTTTTCTGTGTCATAAAGGCTGCATGCTGTCTTATCTGGAAATAACATCACAGGAAATAGAAGACTTACAAGAAAATTGAAAAATGTGCCAAAGCAAATAAATATGTATTATATATTTTCACAATTTATGGTGGTTTGGCATCACATAATGGTACAAGCTGAATTTCGGCTTAGTTCAAATTGCCAAACAATGATTTTCAGATCGACTTTTTTTTTTTTTAAGAATTTTGCATTTTTGTACATTACTTTAAGCAGAATTGCTCTGAACAATGGTATGTGCAGAAAGATTTTGATTTTGTAAAAATTGATGCAGCTGTAAGTATTCCCTAATAGGGTGACACTACACTATAGCTTTGCTAATTGCTGGAGATCGGCAAGGGCTGGAGATCGGCATGTGTGATTCAGCCCTTACTTTAATTATTAAAATGTTACTTGCAGCTAGTCTGAATTGAATTTTAGCATCACAGGCTAAGAGGATTTTAAGCGTAAAAATTTAACATTAATATGCCACAAAATCATCTTTGTGAACTTGGCCTACGGCAGAAAACATTGTAGTTGGCAAAATTTTATCAAAATATGCTCAGCTGGGCAGACCATAAGGCCGGTTTAATGCTGGGAATAAACCATGAGATTTTTTTGGCAGATAGATGGTTCGATAATTTCCGACAGGTCCGAACGGATTTTTTTTTTTTTTTTTATCATTTTTCTGATCAATTTCTCATAGAAGTGAATGGAAATCGATCAGAAAAATGATCGTAAAATCAGACAGTAAATCTGCTGAGAAATCTCATCATGTATTCCCAACATTACACCTGGCCAGTGCATTTTTTGGTGCGATGCCCCATCGCATTGCACCGTAATACACAAAATGTCCATCACATAACCCTGCGGCAGAGTATGCCAACAGGGTCATATGCATAGCCTCGCCCCTGCACGCCCCTCAGTGATGTACTCCCCTGCTGGACAGGAAGTATATCACTGGGATTCCCCGTTGTTGCGTGCATGTGTGCCACACCACCGGCGCGAACATGTTTACATTTCCTGCATCACCCATTGACTCACATTACTTATACTGCCACATTGCCGTGGAAGTCTGATGGTACTGTGCTGTTGACTTTGTGGCGGCTGTTAGGCCAACATTCCCGACGCACTTTGAACGTTGCATAGGCGGTGCATTGCAGTTTGGTAAGCTGCCTTACACCGCAATGCATCACTGTGAACATGGCCTAACTGTATTTTCCCAGGGTCGTCTCCAGGACAGCACCCATATGAGATAAATTCCCTCCAGATACTATTGGACAGGAGAAGGTTAAAAATTAGCATACCCTGCAGCAGCATACATATATATATATCCCCAACTCAAACTCACATTCAGTTTAATTCCTGTCCACGGAAGGAGGAGGATCGATCAGGAGAGTCCATGTCAGATGGCAGGCTCTGAGCGGCTGTTCCCCCTGTGTATACACCAGCCAGTCGGGATTGATGTGGGGAGAGGACGCCGGCTCCGGAATTACAGACCTCAGGAAGATGCTGAGACTTATGGGGCGAGATTCTGTGCGTGCAGTGCGCGCGCAGTGGTCGGCGTTGCGGAGGTCGGATTGGCTCATCCGGGTCAGGTGACCGGGAGGAAGTCTGGGCACGCCCCTCTAGGAAGCAGAGCGGAAGCTGGACTGGCGTGGGGGCGGCATGCAGCGGTAAGCGGCAGGATGCTGAGCGCCGTCCAGAAATTAACCCTTTCATTGCTGGCGGCAAAGTAAGTCCAGGCTAAAGGGTCAGGAGGGAACTTATGTGCATGGTTGTGATTGCGGGGGGAAGCCCTTATGGGTGGAACCAGGCAGACATTTAAAGCAACTCAGTCTGTTCTTCCCATTATACTCAATTACTATGGAAGGATCAGACGTATCTCCGCAGGGATCTGCTGAGCAGAGCTCCAGTGCTGGTTTGGTATGTAATCCCACAGTGTGGGCTTTATTGCTTCTGGTCTCTGATATTATAGATAGTAATTTAGTCCTTTCTTTTTCTTGCTTGTAGCCCAGACTGGATAAAGCTGACAAGCCGGTTAAAGTAAAGGAAACAAGAGCTGAATCAAGCCATTCTTCAGCGCAATTGCCAAAAGCTGAGCAAAAGCGTAAAGAAAAGAAATGTGCTTTGTGTGCAGCAAAGATTTCAACTGCATCAGGAAAGAGTTTATGCAATTCCTGTACTCAGAAAGTGGTTAAAGAGGAAACCCCGAATATGTTTAAAGATCTTATGGGATGGATGAAGTCAGAGATAAAGGCTACCTTCCAATCCTATAAGGAGTCTGCCCCGTCTACCTCTTCAGCAGTACCTGAATCATTACCTAATGTGATTCCTTCCTCTCCCAAAACATTAATGTCTGTTGGTGAATCTCAGCAGGGGCAAAAGAGGAAGTGGAATTCAGACTCAGAGCATTCAGAGGGTGAAATTTCATCACTGGAGGAAATTAGTGCTGAAGAAGACACTATTAAACCACAGGAATCAAGAAGGGACAGAGATTTGCTTTTTCTATGGATAATATGGATCAATTGTTAAGTGCAATGTTTGCTACTATGGATATTAAGGAAGAGGAAAAGGATCTTTTCACGTTAGACAGGATGTATAAAAGTCTGATAGATAATCAAAAAAGTTTTATCCCGGTTCATTCTACCTTAAAAGAATTAATTGATAAGGAATGGCAAAACCCAGAAAAGAGAGCTTTTTGGCCTAAGTCTATGAATAGGAAATACCCCTTTAAACCCGAGGACCAAAAAAATTGGGGACCAGTTCCCAGATGGGATCCTGCACTATCTAAGGTGTCTCGCAAATCGGACTTACAATTTGAGGACTTTGGGGTACTGAAGGATCCCCTAGATAAAAAGGTTGATAATCTATTAAGGAGAAATTGGGAAACAACTACTCTGATTTTCAAACCCGCAGTGGCTAGTACGGCCTTTTCAAGGTCGTTTAAAAATATGGTTACAACAATTAGAGATGCATATCGCAGAGGGTTCGCCTAGAGATGTTATACTCAAATCTTTTCCTAATCTGTTCCATGTAGTAGATTATCTTACAGATGCAGCAGATGAGACTGTGAGACTAACTGCACGAGCTTCTGCTTTATCCAATTCAGCAAGAAGAGGAATATGGGTGAGACCCTGGGAAGGTGATGTTTCCTCCAAGATAAAACTGTGTGGGTTTCCATGTGAAGGTAATTTGTTATTTGGCACAACATTAGATGAAACATTAGAGAGATCAGCAGACTTTAAGAAGAACTTTCCAAATAAAAAGAAAACTTTCAGGTTTAGACATTCCTTTCGAGGTTCAAGAAAGCAGGTGTCAGAGACTAGGCCAGGGCTTAGAAGAAACTGGAGAGCACAAAAGGATCAGAAAGGAAAATCCTCATTTACCTTCTCCCCAGCCAATGTGCCTAAAAAACAATGACGCCAGGATTCCAGTAGGGGGCAGACTGGCTCACTTCATAGAGAACTGGTATACGTTGACCAACAATATTTGGATAAGAACAATTATTCTAGAGTGTTATAGACTGGAATTTGTGGAGAGACCAAGCACAAGATTTCTGGTAACCCCTCCCCCCCATCATAACAGAACAGAGTTTAGCCTTACAAAGTGCAGTGTCAGATCTTTGGGAAAAGCAGGTAATAAGAGAAGTTCCAGGATGTCAGAGGACAGGGCTTTTACTCCCCAGTGTTCCTGGTCAAAAAGCCGCAAGGGAACTTCAGACTTATTCTCAATCTAAAGACTTTGAACAAATTCATTCGTTACAGAAAATTCAAAATGGACAACATTCGGTCTGTACTAGGCTTACTTCAAGACGGAGCTTACATGGCGTCTCTAGATCTACAAGACGCTTATCTTCATATTCCAATACATCCGGAGTCGCAAGCATTCATGAGGTTTGCAATACATCAAGCAGGCGAGGTAAGACACTATCAATTTACAGCCCTTCCATTTGGCCTCTCTTCAGCCCCTTGGCTGTTTACGAAAGTAATGACTGAAATTCTTGCCTTTTTAAGACTTAAAGGGAAGGTCCAAGCAAAAAAAAAAAAAATGAGCTTCACTTACCTGGGGCTTCTACCAGCCCCATGAAGCCATCCTGTGCCCTCGTAGTCACTCACTGCTGCTCCAGTCCCCCGCTGGCAGCTTTCTGACCTCAGAGGTCAGGGCCGAATTGCGTACATTTTTACACATTACCGCTAGTGCAGGAACATTAACGCATACATTTTTACACGTTAGTGGTGCAACACGTACATTTTTGTTCCTGCACTAGCTGGAATGCGTAAAAATCTATGCAATGTGGCCCTGACCTCCGAGGTCAGAAAGCTGCCAGCGGGGGACTGGAGCAGCAGTGAGTGACTACGAGGGCACAGGATGGCTACATGGGGCTGGTAGAAGCTCCAGGTAAGTAAAACTCATTTTTTTTTTTTTTTTTGCTTGGACCTTCCCTTTAAGGAGATTCAAATCATAGCATATCTAGACGATTTGTTTTTATGGGGAGACTCGGCTATGTCAGTATCCACCCAGATTCAGACCTCAGTGATGGTTCTTGAATCTGTGGGGTGGTTAATCAATTGGAAAAAATCATCCCTTACTCCATCTCAGATTATGATTTTCCTGGGTTTTCAGATAGATACTGTTAATCAAAGAGTTTATCTCCCTGCACAAAAGAGAGAACTTTTATTAATGAATGTTGTTTCTTTTCAGGATTCAACTACCATCACTCTAAGAAAAGCCATGTCTCTGCTCGGTCTTATGACATCCTCATTCCCGGCGGTCCTATGGGGCCAGATGCATTCAAGACAACTTCAACTATGGATTTTACAATCTTGGAACAGGAAACAGAATGCATTAGACAAGAGGGTACTAATACCGCACTATGTCAAGAGGTCACTTCATTGGTGGTTGGAGCCATCTCACCTAAGGGAGGGCCGACTATGGGACTTGCCATACCAAAGGATGATAACCACAGACGCCAGCTCCTGGGGCTGGGGAGCACATATGGACAACATTCCAATTCAGGGAGCTTGGAAGAAAGATCTTGCCCAGGCTCATTCCAACATCAGAGAGATGGAAGCAGTGAGGATGGCACTGTTACAATTCCAAGTATACATTCAGGGTCTACATGTAGTAATCAGATCAGACAACAGTACAGTGGTAGCCCACATAAATCATCAGGGAGGAACCAGGAGCAGAGCCTTATGCAACAGAGTGAGCAGGATCCTTCAGTGGGCAGAGATGAATCTAGCGTCATTGACGGCAGTACACCTAAAGGGAACCTTAAATGTTGTTGCAGATTACCTCAGCCGGTCACAACTGAGTCAAGACGATTGGATACTAAACGAGGAGGTCTTCCAGAGTCTGACACGCAAATGGGGGACTCCGACAATAGACTTATTTGCGACCAGGAAGAATACAAAATGTCACAAATTTTGTTCCCTCTGTCCCACCGACAATCCGATCGCAGTGGATGCATTTGCCCTGAGCTGGAGGGATCATCTGATTTATGCTTTTCCGCTGTTCAGGTTGATTCCAAAAACCCTCAACAAGATTTACAGGGAGAAAGCATCAGGCATACTAATAATACCTTTCTGGCCAAAAAGAGCTTGGTTTTCACTGTTAGGGAAGTTATCAGTACAGGAACCAGTAATGTTATCCCTACGTCAGGATTTGTTACATCAGGGTCCAATAATGCATCCGCAACTGGAGATGTTGCATCTGTCAGCCTGGAGGATGAATTAAAGCTTTTAAGGAGGAAAGGATTTTCCGGGAATTTATCCAATACTCTACTACAAAGTAGGAAGATGGTCACTAGAAAGATCTACTTGAAAGCATGGAGAACCTATCTTCATTGGTGCGATGAAAACAAGATGGATTCAAAACAGGAATATACTCCATTAGAGTTTTTACAGGCAGGACTGGAAAAAGGACTCAGTATCAGTACATTAAAGGTGCAGACAGCGGCCTTAAGTGTCTTTCTACAAAGGAGATTGGCAGAAAATGAATTTTTTGTTAGATTTTTTAGAGCCATGTCTAGAATAAAGCCCGTATTTAAATCACATGTGCCTCCTTGGGACCTGAACTTAGTACTTCAGGCTCTCATGAACCCACCTTTTGAGCCTATACAGGAGATTGCTGAAAAGTTGTTAACCCTAAAAACTGCTTTTTTACTTGCAATTGCAACAGCTAGGAGAGTGGGAGAGATCCAAGCTTTTTCTATAGCAGAACCATACTGTATTATATCAGAAGATAAGATCACACTGAAATTAGATTCTGCTTTCTTACCTAAGGTTTGTACAGGTTTTCATAGGTCGCAGGAAATTTTCCTCCCTTCTTTCTGTCAGGACCCTTCTAATGAGAAGGAGAAACCTTTTCATTGTCTTGATGTCAGGAGATGTGTAATTCAGTACCTGGAAACAACGAAATCATGGAGAAAGACACAAGCAATGCTGGTATTATTTTCTGGTATTAATAGGGGAAAGCAAGCGTCCAAGGCATCCATCGCCAGATGGATAAAGCAGACAATTACTATGGCCTATCAGCTTCAGGGAAAGGAAGTACCACAGTTAATCAAGGCACATTCTACACGTGCTGTGTCTACCTCCTGGGCAGAGAAAGCAGGAGTTTCTATAGAACAGATCTGTAGGGCCGCAACATGGTCAAATAATAATACATTCGTAAAACATTATAAACTGAACTTTGACTCCAGTAGAGATTTAATCTTCGGAAGAAGAGTCTTGCAGGCAGCTGTCCCACCCTAGGATATATGTGTTACATATGTGTAATCTTGGTAGTCTCATATGGGTGCTGTCCTGGAGACGACCCTGGGAAAGACACATGTTACTTACCGGTAACGTCTTTTCCGGGAGTCGGAAGGACAGCACCCGGACTACCCACCCTGATTGGTATATGTACATATATATTAAAATAAAATTTGAGTTTTTGAGCATTAATTTGTGTTCATCTTTATTGTTACTGAATGTGAGTTCGAGTTGGGGATATATATATATATATATATATGTATGCTGCTGCAGGGTATGCTAATTTTTAACCTTCTCCTGTCCAATAGTATCTGGAGGGAATTTATCTCATATGGGTGCTGTCCTTCCGACTCCCGGAAAAGACGTTACCGGTAAGTAACATGTGTCTTTCTGCTCTCCTTGTGTATGCCAAGATACTCTAAGTAAATCACTCCCACCATGTCCTCCTGCCTGTCAGTTATCCAGAACTTTTCTGTGATGAGATAAGTGCCGATTCTCACTGCTTATGGTTATCCTCTTCTTCTTTTGTTCAGTCCTGAAGAAACGCATGGTGAAGTTGGTTGTGAACTTTCTGTTTTACTACCGAGCGGATGAAGAGGAGGTAGGAGACTACTACATCCATCTTGTTTCTTCTGTACAGCAACCACTGAAATTAAAACTGAACTAAAAACATTCATGCTATGTTTACAGTGGGACGTTGCAATGTTTTCCTGTTTTAACATAACACAATGCAATGGAACAAAAAAGTCATACCACAAGTTACAGCTGCATTGCATCGCATACAGTGAGGTACAATGACGCATACAGACAGTGAAAATAATGCTTCCCTGTACCTGTGCGTTTAGCAGTCACTCACTGCAGTAGTACGTTACCATAGGGGAACATGTTACACCGCAACGCTAACATCGCACTGTGAATGTAGTTTAATTGCAGTGCGTCGTTCCGCGTTGCAATACCTCCATAACGTTGCACCATAACATCCCACTGTGAATGTAGCCTGAAGCCACAACATGCATGAAGTGTGGGGGCTGGTTCACACTGGGTGCTTTCTACATGATTTTGCAAGCGATTCTGATCACTGGCGATCAGCAAAAGTGCTACAGCAATGTCAATTCAATGGAAATGTTCACATTGATGTGACTTAGTAAATCGCAAACCTGGTGCAAGCAGCATTTTGGGAGCAATTGCGCTCCCATGCAAAGTATGTAATCGCTTTCGAAAAATAGTGTGCAGCGTTTTGTGAGAGCTTTCAGCACCAAAGAAAATACAGTTTCAAATAAAAACTACTGTTCATCAATCACAGGCTCAATCACGAACCGCAAAAGGCGCCAAAATCACCTTTTCACTGAATATAAAATTGCTCAATGTGCTGAGAAATCGCTGCAAAATCCTCTGTACAAAAATTAACAAATAGCAATTGTCAGTGTGAACCAGCCCTAATGCTATTGCATAGCTCTACTCAATCAGCTGCTCTGTTTGCATACATTATATTCCAAAACTGATGCTGCATATGGCTCTTTACAATGAGTGATAACTCAGTGGCTACTGGAAATGATAGGATGCTTGTCTGAACAGTTGTCTTGTTCTGTGTAGCCCAAGAAAATTTGCAGCGCTATTTTCTGTTAAGCCGCAGTCTTGCTTACAGCTATGTGGGGACCTGCTGAGTGCATCAAAGGTTTTTTTTCTATGGACTGTTGATAGGCAGTGAAATGCCTTTCAAACTCTCACAACTGCTCACTGCTACCTGATAACTGCTCACTGCCAATGATGGGCTCACGAGTATTTGTGATTTTAAATGAGGCTTAATAGCCTCAGGTGTGCGGCGGGGAAATAAGAGGTTATTTACACATAAGGCCTCTTTTCCACGAACTGTTGACAGGCAGTGAAATGCCTCTCAAAGGGCTCTATTCTCAATCACACATGCGGTAAGAGATTTTTTTACCGCTATGATACCGCATGTGATAAATTCTGCATTTTTTCCACATTCACTAAAAATGTTCCTCATGTTTCCCGCATGCGGGAACAATGCGTAAAAAAATTTGGGAAACATGCGTAATTACATAGTAAACATGCGGAAAAAAAGTTGCATGAAGAAACTTGTCCAAAAAAAAAAAAAAAAAAAAAAAAAAATTAAAGTCCAGCAAAAGCAGCACTCAAGGTTCCAGACTCCATTTAAGTCAATGGGAAGTGAAATATATCACCAAGTACTAGTAGGTGAAGAAAATTCGGTAGTTAAGTCAGAAATAAGGCGCCTCTTTTTTTTGTGAATTTTTGATTTTTTTTTTTTTGGCGGAAACTACCGGCTTTTGCGGACTTTTACTGCATTTTTTTACGCATGTGGGTAATGCGTAAAATTTTATGCATGCGGTAAATTTCATGCGTAAACATTTGTGAATGTCAAGATGGTTTTTTTTCAGTCGGGAATTTACCGCATGCGGAAAATCATTGAGAATAGAGCCCATTCTCTCACAACTGCTGTTAGAGTTTGGGAGGCATTTTGCTGCCTATCAACAGTCCGTAGAAAAGAGGCCTTAAAGTGAACCTCCGGACTAAAATTTTACTCAGCAGCACTGAAAAGGCTTGGTGTTTCTTTAACAGTTTCACAGCATCAAAACTTTTGTTTCTCTTATACAAGCCTCATTTTTAGTTGCACAGAAGAAAACTACCCGGGCATTTTTCCCCTGATGCTGTGCAAAGCATGATGGGATTTCTGATGTTGTTGTTCTCGTTCTGCTGTTTTGGTGCAAATTATTTTTTTATTTTTTTTTTATTTTTTTTTAACATTTTGAATTTGACATTTGAAGCCTAGCGTGTGCAGCTGGGAGGGGTAATCAGGACACAGGCCAGTTGGAACTGTGTCTCCTGCTCCCTGTCACCTCCTTTCAACCAAAAAAGATGGCTGCCCCCATGAATCACAAACATTTGCTTGTTCTTTTAAAACAGGGTGGGTAAGAGATTATATTACCTATCTATTCTAATTAACATAACTAATGTAACTTGATGACAGTATGTTTGTTTAGGCTGAAGTTCCCCTTTAATCAGTCAGCAGCTAATTAATAAACAACAGCTGATGATAGTATCCAAATAGAAGGTGAGGTACACAAAAGTCCCCAATAAGTACAAAATGGCACAGTGCCACCTCCAACTCAATCAGGCAGTCAGTCAGACAGGCATGCAAATAGAAAAAGCAGAGGGCACATTTATTCTGAACTTTGAATGTAAAAGTTCCATAACAAGTTTCCCGTTTTATCACTGGTTGGTGATTTTAGGACTTGGAGATCACCAAAAAATGTTATTTTTCTGAGTTTATTGCAAACTGAATGAAACTTATGAGCCATTCCAAAGTTGCATTTGTTTGGCTAGTTTCTAAGGTGTATGCAGATTACATTAGACTTTGGGGGGAAAATTAGCATCTTATGGGTCTCGACTTCATGTGTATGCTATGGCAGGTTACTAATTGGAAAATTATATACTTACTACCATATGTTCTACACATGGGTGAATGGCAGGTGTGTAGCCTACAGGCATTATCCTATTGAAGAACAAAGTTATAGTACAGTCTTATGCCTGGTACACACCATGCAATTTCCCATCAGATCGACAGGTCAAATTGATGATTTCCAATAGGTTCAATCAGGTTTCCTATTGTTTTTTTTTCGAACACTTATCTAAAAATCAATAGGACACCTGATTGGACCCGTCAATTTGACAGGAAATTGCATGTTGAGTACCAGACACAAAGGCCTATTTTCCACGGACAGTTGAACTCTGTTCTCAGCAAGCAGTTACCAGGCAGCAGGCAGGTGTGAGCGTTTGTGAGGCATTTCGCTGCCTGTCAACTGTCCGTGGAAAAGAGGCCTAAAGGAAATGCGTTGGGATAGAAATGAATCCTGAGCCGTTTGTAAAGGTGCAGCATTTGAGAGCTGTCATCTTTTACAGTTTATTGAGGTTCAAATCTGGAAGTTGTTAAGTGCCAGGACAATTTCAAACAGTTTATCAACCAAAACTGTAAAAGTCAATTTAAGGGCCCTTTTCCACAGGTGGCTGAACTCTGCACTCAGTAAGCATACCCACCCATGCTGGGTGGGAGAAATAACTCTGTAAATTAGATTTTTTTTTTATTTACACACAATTGTCCATTTACAGAGACATTTTTCCCACCCAGCATGGGTATGTGTAAAAATACACCCCAAAACACATTATACTATTTTTCTCCTGAGTACGGCAATACCACATGTGTGGCACTTTTTTGCAGCCTAACTGCGCTAAGGGGCCCAAAGTCCAATGAGCACCTTTAGGCTTTACAGGGGTGCTTACAATTAGGCACCACCCAAAATGCCAGGACAGTAAACACACCCCACAAATGACCCCATTTAGGAAAGTAGACGCTTCAAGGTATTCAGAGAGGGGCATGGTAAGTCCGTGGCAGATTTCATTTTTTTTGTCACAAGTTAGCAGAAATGGAAACTTTTTATTTTTTTTTGTCAGTGTCATTTTCCACTAACTTGTGACAAAAAAAAAAATCTTCTGTGAACTCACCATGCCTCTCAGTGAATACTTTGGGATGTCCTCTTTCCAAAATGTGTTCATTTGGGGGGGGGGGGGGGGGGGGGGGTGTATTTATACTATCCTGGAATTTTAGCACTTCATGAAACATGACAGGTACTCAGAAAAGTCAGAGATGCTTCAAAATGGGAAAATTTACTTTTTGCACCATAGTTTGTAAACGCTATAACTTTTACCCAAACCAATAAATATACACTTATTGGATTTTTTTTTAATCAGACATGTAGCACAATAAATTTGGACAAAAATGTATATAGAAATTTTACTTTATTTGAAAAATGTCAGCACAGACAGTTAAAAAAATCATTTTTTGGCAAAATTCATATCTTTTGATGAATATAATAAAAACTAAAAACCACAGCAGCAATCAAATGGCACCAAAAGAAAGCTGTATTAGTGACAAGAAAAGGAGGTAAAATTCATTTAGGTGGTAGGTTGTATGACCGAGTAATAAACCGTGAAAGCTGCAGTGGTCTGAATGGGAAAAAAAGGCTCTGGTCCTTAAAGCGGATCCGAGATAAAAAACTAACTATAACAAGTAACTTGTCCATATATCTTATCTTTAGATAGTTTACACAGCAAATCTAGCTGCAAACAGCTTTAATAGAATATGATTGATTATTCCTGTGGTACAATGACAGCTCCCATGAGCCCTTGCTACTGTCTGCAAGTGCCTTGGCTCTCTGAAAACCTGTGGGCGTGTCTTCTTTAGTTTTATAGGGAATTAGAGTATTAAGACAAAAGCAAAAAAGTATTTGGCTTAAAGGGAAGGTTCAGGGAGTGGGTAAAAAAAAATAAAAATCCATATCCACTTACCTGGGGCTTCCTCCAGCCCGTGGCAGGCAGGAGGTGCCCTCGCCGCTGCTCCGCAGGCTCCCGGTGGTCTCCGGTGGCCGACCCGGCCAGGCCAGGTGCCAGGTCGGGCTCTTCTGCGCTCCGACTGGCTCTTCTGTGTTCCACGCAGGCGCGCTGACGTCATCTGACGTCCTCCGGGCTGTACTGCGCAGGCGCAGAACTACTGCGCCTGCGCAGTACAGCCCGGAGGACGTCCGATGACGTCAGCCCGCCCCGGTGAGGCGCAGATTGGAGCGCAGAAGAGCCCGACCTGGCAGCCGGGCCTGGTCGGGTCGGCCACCGGAGACAACCGGGAGCCTCCGGAGCGGCGGCGAGGGCACCTCCTGCCTGCCACGGGCTGGAGGAAGCCCACTCTCTGAACCTTCCCTTTTTAAGGAATGCCCTACAAACAATAGGAAAGGAACACCATTATGCAATGAGTAAAAGTTCATCTCGGATCCACTTTTAAGGGGTGAAAAGGCTGTGGTCCTTATGTGGTTAAAGAAATACTGTAGTTTGGTCCGGGGAAAATGAGTTGAACTTATCCGGGGCTTCTAATGGTCCCCCGCAGACGTCCTGTGCCCACGCAGCCACTCCGGTCACACCTCCGGTTCACTTCTGGAATTTCAGACTTTAAAGTCTGAAAACCACTGTGCCTGCGTTGACGTGTCCTAGCTCCCGCTGATGTCACCAGGAGCATACTGCGCAGGCACAGACTGTACTGGGCTGCTCAATACACTCCTGGTGATGTCAGCGGGAACGACATCACCAGGAGTGTATTTACATGTTTTATCACCATGGTGATAACACTAGAAACAGCTCAGAAACGTTAAGACAGGAGATAAGCTTAGTGAATTGAGGCCAATGTTTTGTTCATTGGTTTTAGTTACATAGTTATTTGGGTTGAAAAAAGACATATGTCCATCGAGAAGAACACCATCCTGCTCCCTCATATATCCCTGTTGATCCAGAGGAAGGCGAAAAACCCTAAGGGCTCGTTTCCACCATAGCGAATCCGCATGCGGCGGCGACATGCGGATTCGCTTGGTACATTGAAGTGGCCAGGGCTGTTTCCATATGTGCGGCGTGCGGGTGCGATTTGGCGGCGGGCCAAATCTGCACGACGGGACCCACAATTCGCCTGCGTCGGGAATCAGTGCGAATCGCCGCTAATGTATTTAATAGGAAAAACGCATGCGTTTTTTACCCGCGATTCGCGTGCGATTTCGCACCTTTTTCAATGTTATTTTGCCCTGGCAGTGTCATGGTTAATTCATGCGAAATCGCATGCGAAATCGCGGGTAAAAACGCATGCGGAAACGCATCCGCATGCGTTTTTACAAGCGTCGGGATGCCGGCGAAATCTCGTCGCAACAGTGGAAACGAGCCCACAAGGCATGGTCCAGTTGGCCCCAAAAGGTAAAAAATTCCTTCCCGACTCCAGATGGCAATACTTTCACACTTTGCATCGCAACAGACAAAATAAACACTGCAAATGCAAGTAGTCCTATGGGGCTAGCACACCGAGTGCTATATGGTGCGATGGCTTCCATTGAGATAAAGCAGTGGATACACTTTTGTGTTACATGGTAATGTGGGCATTTACGTTAGCTGTGAGGCATACTTTCATGGTACTATATCAGGCTTTCTCAACCAGGGTTCCCTGGAACCCCAGGGTTCCTTGAGTACTCTGCAGGGGTTCCTTGGCATTTTACCCCATCGTGGGAGAAGTATATAGAGCACATTATAATAGGTGGTACTGTAAGATGAAGCACTAAATTGGGGGGGGTCAGGAGACAGTATGAGTGGCAGTGTAATAGGGGTAGTGAAATAAACAGCCACACATACTTTTAAAGACCATGCTTCCTCCAAAATAATTACAGGGGTTCCTCGAGATCAAAACATTGTTTGCAGGGGTTCCTTGAGATCAAAAAGTTATTTGCAGGGTTCCTCCAGGGTAGAAAGGTTGAGAAAGGCTGTACTATATGCTTAAGTGTACTAAGTGCCTATGCGCCCACATCACATTGCACCGTTAAGGTACGATGCAACTTTTCTGGACCATTTAGGAGCGAGTGAAGAATAATAGCATTGCAACGTACTGTTAATAGTGTGTATGGAGCCTCAGAGCCTACAGTATTGTAGCATCCACACAACATGATAGCACTTCACAGTAGTAGTGATGTTCTTATGCTGGAAACTACCAGTAGTCTGATAGAACTTTCAATCGCCTACATGCCCTTTGCGAAATAACTGGCTGCACAAGTGTTGATGCAAGTGGGCCATGTTAATGGCAATTAGTTATGTTACCCTCTAATTCCTCTAGGATTCAGTGCTCTATGACAATAAATCATGAAAGCTACAAAGTGGGTGAATACTTTACTTTTACATATGAGATTTAGGACATGTCAAAGGCAATAAAAACATTAACATACAATGCATAACACCGTGTAACCTTGCTTTCCTTCAAAAATGAATGCACCTTTGTTTGTGGCATGCAGCTGACATGTTCCAGCTTTCCTTAATGACTTGTGCTTCTGTTTCCTAGCCCATCGGAGCACTACTGTTAGAGCACTGCAGAGTCATAAAAGAGGAAGAGAAAGTGTTTTCCATACGTGAGTATTGCAGATAAGTAGCCATTAAAAATGTGAACTGTTTGTATCCTTAGTTTGTCCTGGATAACTAAACTGAAATTTTGGAGGTAGTTTGAGGCCCCATTCACACGTAAAAGTGCAACCACCGGCGTTTTGCGGGAGTGATTTTTCTGCGATTAACGCAGAAAAATCACTGAACACTGCAACGATTTTTCCGCGATCGCAATTAGCGCTTCTATAGCACTAAACGCGATCACCGGGAAAACGCCTGAAAATGGTTCAGGCTACACGTTTGCGCTTGGTGATTTGCGTTAACCGACGGTGATTAACGCAAATCTCCCAAATGAGAATAGGCCCATAGGGTATTATTGTATTAGCGCTTTAAAAAGCGCTAGCGCTTGAGTGTTTTGCCAAAATCGCTGGCAAAACGCTCTAGTGTGAATGGGCCCTAAAGCCTATCTTGAGGTACAAATCTAGATATACCATCTAACAGTTCAGCTTGTGCAGCTAAAAATCCTGTTTTGATCCCATGACCAGTAGGAGTGGGTTGGGTAAGGCAGCTTTCAGGCTTTGTGGGAATGCCTTCTGCAGATGCCAGTATTGTATCATCCCCAGTATTTATTTCTCTCTTCTACTAACCAGGTAGTTTACAATCTATCTATGGGTGCATACACACATCAGACCATAGTCTTTGGAAAATGAAAGATCACAGACCAATCTTACCACCTTCCATGTAGTATGAGAGCCATACCTTCACAGTCTTTTCTATGGAGCTGAACTCCCCATCAGATAGAAATCTTTGCAAGATGCTGCACACAAAGATGCTGTACAGACACAAAAGATCTGTTCCTACCAAAAATCCATTCCTGCAAATTGCAATGATAGTCTATGAGATCTGCAGATCATCATACACACATGATTTTACTAACATTCATCTGCAGATCTGAAAATCCATCCTGGTAGATCTGATCTGCAGATGAATGTCAGTCAAATCATGTGTGTATGATGATCTGCAGATCTCATAGACTATCATTGCAATTTGCAGGAATGGATTTTTGGCAGGAACAGATCTTTTGCAGATACTGATCTTTTGTGTCTGTACAGCATCTGTGTGTGCAGCATCTTGCAAAGATTTTTTTCTGGTGTCCAGTTCAGCTCCAAAGAAAAGACTGTGAAGGTATGGCTCTCATACTACATGGAAGGGGGTAAAATTGGTCTGTGATCTTTCATTTTCAAAAGACTATAGTCTGATGTGTGTATGCACCTTAAGTAGTGGTTATGTGGAGAAGGGAGTGGTCCACTTTGAAACAAACCAGAGTTATGGTGTGTACACACTTGAAAGATAAATGAAAGATCTCCGACCAATTTTACCCCCTTCCATGTAGTATGAGAGCCACACCTAGGGCTGAGACGCACCAGAAAAGCTCCCCAAACGCTAGAGGTTTCAAAAGCTCTTCCCAATGTAATGCTGTGGAGTTTTTTTTTTTTTACAAAACCTCATTGCTCCAGTGTGCATAGACACATAGGATAACATTAGCAGAAGATTTAAAAACTTAAAACGCTCAGAAAAACTCCTCTGGTGTGCACCAGGCCCTACACAGTCTATTCTATGGAGCTGAACTCCCCATCAGATAAAAATCTTTGCAGGATGCTCTACACAAAGATGCTGTACACATTCAAAAGATCATTATCTGCAAAAGATCTGTTCCTGCAAAATGCATTCATATTCTGAGATCTGCAGATCATCATACACACCTTGTTTAACAGACTTCATCTGCATATCTGACAATCATCTGCAGATCTGAAAATCCATTCTGGTGGATCTGATCTGCAGATGATCTGCAGATGAATGTCTGTTAAACAAGGTGTGTATGAGCATCTGCAGATATCAGACTATGAATGCATTTTGCAGGAATGGATCTTTTGCAGGAACAGATCATTTGCAGATAATGATCTTTTGAATGTGTACAGCATCTTTGTGTAGAGCATCCTGCAAAGATTTTTATCTGATGGGCAGCTCCATAGAATAGACTCTCTCAAATCTATTCTACTACCTATGACGGTTAAAATGTTACCACATATGTCTCTTGTAGTTTTCCTACAACTTTCCCAAGTGTGATCATAATTTTGAAATTGACTGTTTATGTTTTTTTGATGGAGTTTGTTCCTACCTATTTTACATGTGATGTGGATCCAAGCTTTAAGACACTCCAAAATGTATTCTCCAACTCATCACGGTTGAATTGATACCACATGTGCCACATTTAGTAACAAACTGTTGGTGCACTCTCCACAACTATACTGGACGTATGGGATAAAGGGTAAAGTGCGTTAAAAACAAACAAAAGGAAAAAAAGTGACGTGGCTTAACTCAGTGAAGACCAATCCACGTATTAATAGATTTTTATTGCACCGGCAACGTGTTTCGTGGGTGCATACCCACTTCCTCAGGCCAAATAGCAGTGCCTAATAGTGCTTGTAGCCACAAATAAGGTGCCTCAGATAGATAGATCGATCTATCTATATATCTCTCTCTCTCTATCTCTATCGATAGATCTATCGTGTTGTCATGAAGTGGTTAAATACCATCATTTTGATAGTGCACGGTGCTGAGAGCATTTCTCATTTTCTGTGCTGACGTGCTGGTCATCTCTCTACGTGCTGTACTTACTAACTGTGCTGAGAGCTACTGCAGACCGGAAAGCCTCATACTCGCATACAAGGAGTGTCACCTGGGTGACAGTTTGGGACTGAGACTGTAAGACGGGTTTTGTTACAATGCGGGGGGGAGTGCCGATGGCACGGTGGATGACAGAGCAAGCAGGGCAAGAAAAAAAGCAATGCCGGATCGATTGCCAGCACATTGAGTGTTTTGGCAAACTGTACATATATAGATATATGCTAGGTTCTCGGTAGAGGCAAACTCAACTGATCTAATTGGCGAGAACCATCTAGTGTGTGTATGAACCTTAAAGGGTTATCGCTACCTCTGCCGAACACTTTCATTCCAGCACAGGAGACTTGGGCGCAGCAGTGAGTAACTTCTGCGCCGTCAGAAGATGGAGCTGAAGTTACTTATAAAACACTATAATTCGGCCTCCAGCAATTGCTGGAAGGCGAATTATTTCATTCCCCACCATCCATGGTGGCCTGGAGGGGGAATAGTATTTAATACGGCCGGGACTTGTGCAGCAGCAGGATCAGCCATATACCAGCTGTATCCTGCACCCAAGTCTCCCGGCGCCGATTAGGAGAGGATGCATCTCTGCCGCTCCCCTGCTGATGTTACTCTTAATGTGAAGAGTGGAGTTGATGATTATCCTAAAAGACTCGACAGAGAATGAGAGAAATACCCACTTAATGCAACTGAACACATTATAACTACTTTGTTTTCTCAAATGAAAAATAGTTTCTTCTCCGTACTGCTAGTGTAAATGTGCTATGAGAAAGTGTTTCACACCAGAGAGTGCAGGCCGAATAATATCTTTATTGTTGCTCTATGCATAGTAGACATGTAGTAAGATAAAAAGTATAGTAAAGCCTCTTAAGGTGGCCATACACTGGCCTGATTCGCCGCCGTTTCGACAGCAGATTCGATCACTGGGATCGCCGAATTTCGATCCTTTTCGTCCGATCGCTCCGTGCGGAAAATTAGCGTCGATCACCCGCGGGTAGGGAGCGCGTCACTAGCGGCGTTCGAGTACCCGACGACCGACGCAATAGAGCCCGCATACATTACCTGCTCCGCCGACACGTCTACGCCCGGTCACCGCTGCTCCGTGTCCGCGCTGGTCTCCGGCATGCTTCAGTTCCTCCGGCCCGGCAGGAAGTTTAAACAGTAGAGGGCACTCTACTGTTTAAACTTCCTGCCGGGCAGGAAGAAGTAAAGCATGCCGGGGCCGGAGACCAGAGCGAAGACGGAGCAGCGGTGACCTGGGGACTGGAGTCACGCCGGCGGAGCAGGTAATGTATGCGGGTGGGGGGAGCGGCGGCAGCACCACCACCACAGATTGTGAATGGTTTCAGGCTGAAATCTGTTCACAATCTGTTTGCAGTAAAGGTAGCCATACGATCCCTCTCTGATCAGATAGGGATCTGTCTGTTGGTCGAATCTGATGGCAAATCGACCAGTGTATGGCTACCTTTACTGTTGGGGACCATTTCTATGACAATTCAGTAACAATTGCTGTACAGTCACATTGCTGGGCTATCTGGCAAGCAGCCTATTCCGTGGAGAGAAAATGGTGAGCAGGAGGTGCCACAGTGCAATGGATCAATTGGAATAGCATACGGATCACTAATGATTTTGTGTGCTTGCATTATATCTTAATAAATGAGGATCTCGGCTAATGAAAATCTAGTGTGTGTACAGTATGTAGATTAAAGCATATTTATAAAGCAGAATGAAGGTGTAATTGGAAAATATGGTTGCTCACATATACTAACATACCTTTGAATACCTTTGCACTTTTGAATCTTTTAATAGTGGCACTTGGAATATGTAATAGTACCATTAAAGAACAGTTTCTGTGCTTGTAAAGTTTTGTTAGAGCAGACCTCTATACAGCAGCACATGGAGGTTCCTGATAGGCTGCTCTGTCTGCAGTGAGTCTGTCAGAAGCTTTGGGCACCAGCAGCGCTGACAGGAAGGCACACTAATAGGAGATGGTACTGTGGGAAGGAACAGAGTTTTAGTACTGCAAATAGTCCTGTAAAATGCAGGTTCTACTGTGACAAAGGCCCAGTTAACACTTGAGTTAAAAAACCGTCCCTTGCTGGATCGGAAGATGGTTTACATTAAGCTGATCATTGTTACTAATTGACATAATGTAATCTGTCAACATATCCATTTCTTCACTGGTCTCGGATCCAGAAAACTGACCATTTTTTGTCTGCTGTTTTAAAGAAGTTGTCAGGCAAAAAAAAAAAGTTTCACTTACCTTCTACCAGCCCCAATCAGCCATCCTGTGCCCTCGTAGTCATTCACTGCTGCTCCAGTCCCCCCGTCGCCAGCGAGTTTCGTTTTTGCCACATTGCAACCATTTTTTCGCATTCCCACTGGTGCAGGAACATTAACACATACATTTTTTTCACGTTAGCGGTGCAATGCGAAACATTTTTCATGTTAGAATGCTAGCACGAAAGTTTTTCCACGTTGCACCGTTAACGCGAAAAAATGTATGTGTTAATGTTCCTGCACCAGTGGGAATGCGAAAAAATGGTCGCAATGCGGCCCGCCGACCCCCAAGGTCGGCAAAAACTAAAATAGCTGGCGGCGGGGGAATGGACCAGCAGTGAGTGACTACGAGGGCACAGGATGGCTGCATGGGGCTGGTAGAAGCCCCATTTTATTTATTTATTTTTTTTATTAAAAAAAAAAAAAAAAAAAAAAAGCATTTTCTTAACTCCGTTCCTACAGACTTCTTTGATGAGACAGAAAAAAAGTATCTCTTTGAATGTAGCAGCCAAGAGGAATGTGAGGAATGGATAAAGACCTTAACCAATGCAAGGTGAGTGAGATGCACTTGTGGAATTACAGACTGTGGCACAGTGTTCAGTAAAGTTACTAGGGACATCTGGAAATTAACAGCCGTTTTCATTTAATCAGTTAAGGAACACACTGTATCTTCTGATTATTTCTCCACATAATCAGCTAGCTCCTTTTTTATTTAAGCATTTGTCATACCTCTTTTACAAGGTTTTCAATCCCTTTGTTGCAATAGTGTATTGTGCTGTTAGCCATCAGTAAATTCAAGAAGTTTTGAGTCGTCCTGATTCAAAACTTCTTGCTTTTGTTGTAGCATTACACTCCTCACCTATGACGTGGGGAGGAGGGGTTTTATGTTAATTCTGCTGAACAAACAATTACTGACATTCTGCAGTTATATGAGAAGCAATGTAGGGAGAACAGACTTTAACCTCACAGATGAAAGTTAAATTACACTGAAACAATACCTTGCATGGCAGATAAAAGCAAATGGCTGTTATTTTCTGGATGACCCTCGTATCAGTCTGAGGCTAATTTTACACATGGTGTGGTGCAATTGTTCTGTAGCATGTGAGCCCGCTGTAGGACAATTGCACCGCATCATTACCGATTTCACACACCATGCGGCAGTCATAGCTAGTTCTATCAGAATAACGCGCACACATGCGTTGCATTTACCGAACAATGTGCGCGTTTTCAGTGGCATCGAAGCACACTTTCAATGTACTGTATGCCTCAGGAGTAGTTCACAGTGCTCAGCTGAGTTGCCGAATAATTCTGCAAGTCAACTTACTGCCCATACAATTCTATGGGGCTGTTCACAATGCTGCGCTGTAACTGATTGTGTTATTCTAACTGGCGGCATGCAGGCTTTATATTAAAGTCTATGTCCAGTCTCCATTGCAGTTCACTGTCATTATAACACATGAGTTATACAACTGACCGCTGTGAACCTAGCATCACCACTGTATAGTCACATTGCACTTCTAACATGCTTGTCAACTTTTTGCCACTGTTGTGTTGCAATCTTATCTCAGCGCAACATGCATGGTTTGAAAGGACCCTAAATATGTCACTGTTGCTTGCCTTTCTGCTGTATATCTTCTATCTGGCATTTTGTATTACTATTATCTGTAGAACCCTTGCTTGTATTATGTAATTATATGTATAATTTATATGTGCTGCTGCCATTGTAAAGCACTACAGAATATGTTGCCACTATATAAATCTATACTAATACCATCTGTAACTGTCCTGCTAACACTATGTGCGCTTCTTTTCTTTAATGCTCCACTACCTACACCATGTATTCACACTTTGCCCCATTCTAATAACATCATTGTTCATCTCTCCCAATCCTTTTTGTGTGTCCAGATTGCCCTCACTGTTTACTTGCCAGCTCCACTCTCAGCCGTTGTCTCCCGGCGCAAGGTCGTCCTCTACTGCGCCTACACGAGTGCTTCTGTCAATCAAATTCACGTAGTCTGAGTGTACTGTTCAGACGCAGTACGCTCCGGACAACGTGGATTTGATTGACAGTGGCATTCGCGCAGGCACAGTATAGGACTGCCTGGCAAGGCGCCGTCGGGTCTGAGAGCCAGTGGCAGAAAGTGAAGCTGGGGCTGGAGGAAGCCCCGGGTAAGCTTGGATGTGTCCTTTAATCACAATAGACCTGTTGAATGAATCTGTTTTCACATGGACCAAATCACACTTATCCATTGTGGTTTTGCTGTGCTGATGAATGGTACACCTCCACATAGGCTAATGGGGTGCAAATCAAAGACCTATTATATTGTGCTGAATGTATATGCAAGTACATCCACATGTGTACCAACCCTCAATATGAGTTTCCTTACCACCCTCCGACCGCAGCCTGAATGAAGCCTGGAACCCACTAGGAGCGCTTTTCTGAGCGCTTTGTAATTTGAAACGCTTGCTAATGTAATGATATGGGTGTGATCCCACTTCAGCGATGCGATTTTATAAAAATCCCCCTATAGAATTGCAGTAGCAAGATTTTTTTTTTTTTTTTTTTTTCCCAAATCACTAGCGCTTTGAAAAGGTTTCTAGTGGGTTTGAGCCCTAACACTGTTTTTTTTTTTTTTTTTTTTTTTAATTTATTTAACGAAAAAGCTTTTTAGATTTTCAAGTATTAGCAAAAATTAATATCGACAGAATACAAATAGTATGATTCCACCCCCAAACAGTCCAGCACCACAAGTACAAACAAACGAGAAACTGGGCTTTCTTGGAATCAGTATTTTCTTATTATTTATTCTTCATTGGTAATGTCTTCAAACTGCGGTAGATACAAAACCAGACCTTCACTTCACATAAAAAAGCCTGCCTGACACGTGTTTCACGGCCAAAAGCCACCTCCTCAGAGGAACACTGTATACAAACATCTGTGGACCTACGATCAATGGTACTGCAATCTGAATTCTATAGAAGGAATGCACTCCGACGATCCCATGTATGTATGGGCTGCAGCGTTTTTGTGAAGTGAAGGTCTGGTTTTGTATCTACTGCAGTTTGAAGACATTACCAATGAAGAATAAACAATAAGAAAATGCTGATTAGCAAAAATTAGCAAGGCGCTAATCATCTATGTAGGTGTGAAGGAACAGCCAACTGAAAGTACCATACAAAGGTGGTTTTCCTGCAGTCTTGCATAATGTGTATTTCATTAATACAGTATTGCTGACGGGGTTCAATGTTTTTCAGCTATGAGTTCATGAGAAGAAGTCTTCTCTTTTATCGGAACGAAATACTAAAGATGACTGGGAAGGTGAGTCGGGTGATAAGGATCAGTCAAAACTCTAAGTAGGATTTTCATGCCATTTACTGTCTTTTTTTGTTTCCTCTAAAAGGATCCATTGGAGCAATATGGGATATCTGCTGAATCTCGGTTCCAGCTAGAGCCTCCAGCCAAATAATACATGTACTTTCTTCACTCCTGTGTGAATAAGGTTCTTTTTAAATGGATGTGTTGTGGGCATGATCAGACTGAGCCAGTCTTCTCTGAACACTGCTCACCAGGGAACTGACCATCTCCTAGATTCCAAGAAACTGCTTCACGGTATCCTGACATTTCTCTGTGCAGGTCTGAGGGTAGCTCATACCAAGCATTTAGTTAAATTAATCTATGAAAGGTGAGGCATGAAATGAAGTAATCTACATACTGTGGTGCCTGCATTGCTACAAGGAGATTAGGAATGATCAACTTCAGCAGTAACCATAGCTTACTGCTCTTAGCATATTTCTCCTTCACTTCTGATCTTGCCGGTCATTTATCTGTCAAATCGGGCGTGTGTACAAACTATCGTTCAGCTGATATGACTGGATTTGACCTATCCGCCAAGCGAATCCGTCAAAACCAGCGTTATCAGCTGGACGACAGATTGTACACCCGCCCGATTTGACGTCCAAACGACCGGTTGTTTGGAAAAATCAGACGTGTGTACGCACATTTAAGTGTATATGATTCTGTTGCAACCCTAAAGAGTTTATTTGGTCACCCCCTAACTGTAGTCTTAAGCAGAGGGTATTTGTGTTGGCACTTTTGTTACTAACTTGCCTCATAAGAACCTGTATTTGTGTCTTTTCACGTAAGCAAAGGAAGATACGACATTTTCAGCCAAGGAAAGCACATTCATTTGTGTGCACATGCATTTTCTACTGTCTTTGTGTGTGGGTAGGAACACACTAGGCAGAATCGCATATGTTCCATAGCACATAGGGTGGGAACACACTAGGCAGAATCGCATATGTGTTTTCCACTGTAGTTTTTTTTTTTTTTTTTTTTTTTTTTTTTTTTTTCCCCTAAGCAGGGTATGTTCTCATTAGATTTTTTTTTTTTTTTTCAGTGAACTAATTTGTAAAATACCATACCACTTTAAGTTTTTCATATGACAAGTTTGGACATATTACAATATGGTATTTATGGAATTCTCAGGGCGCTTGTGAGTTTTTAATATGAGGGTCATTCGGAAAGTAACAACAATTATCAGTTAATCGGTTAAGGTTAATATAATGGTTAAATATTACGGCTCTTAGTTTCTGCTTGACCCTTGTATCTTTAACCACTTCCCGACCGCCCTCTGCACAGGGGCGGCCGAAAAAGTGGATCCCGCAAGGACTGCCGCATGTATGAATGGCGGCGGTCCTTGCATGGGCGGAGCGATCGCGTCATCCGTGACACTATCCTCCACCGGGGATCGATAGCCAGACATTTAGCCTCCAGCTCGCCGGCCAATTAGCAGCGCCGGCGAGCGGAGGAATCTAAATATCCGCCTATCAATGCGTATAAGGCACTTTGTTAGGTAAACAAAGTGCCTTATACATGCTTCCTCCTCGCCTCATGGTCTCATTGTTCCAGAGACCACCAGCGAGGAGGAAGCCATAGTGAGTATACACAACACACTTTTTATTTATTTATTTTTTTTTTTTTTTGCACCTAGCCCCCCTGATCTCCCACACCAGCCTTCAGACCCCCCTGATCACCCCAGCAGACCCCTGCCAGCACCCTTGCACCCCTCTAAAACCCCCACCCGCCACTAACTATCGACGCTATCCCTTAGATTAGGTCCCTAACTGCCTCCTAATCACCCCTGATTTCCCCTCCCGCCCCTACCTTTTAGATCACCCCCAGACCCCATCCCAGACTACTCCCCTGTATACTGTATACAGCTACCTTACCCCCGATCCCCCTCTGATCACCTGTCCATCACCCCTCAGCACCCCCACCCATCAGAGCAGACCCTAACTGCCCCGCGGGGGCAACCGATCACCTGCCCAGACCCTCGATTGCCCTCAGACCCCCCTCCTGATTACATCCCCTGCGCATTGTTTACATCTGTCCTCCCCAGCAATCACTAACTGATCTTCGATCAGTAACCCCCTGTGTCTGCCTCTCATCAGATCAGGACTCAGTCTGCCCCGTGCGGGCTCCTGATCAACCCCCCACCCCCTCAAATCGCCCTCAGACCCCCCCCCAATCACCGTCCGAGTGCATTGTATTTGACTGCGCTGTGATTTGTATTCGATTGTGCTGCGATTGTATTCGATTGTGCTGCAATTGTATTTGATTGTCCCGTGATCTGCTTCGATTGTCCTGTGATTGTTTGATTGCCTCTGAGACCTACCTTCCCACCAACCCCCACCCCCACCACCTTCCGAGTGCATCAGATTTGATTGTGCGGTGATTGGATTCGATTGTGCTGTAATTTTATTTGATTGTTTGATTGCCTCTGAGACCCCACTGCCGCCACCCTTAACCCCACCCTCCCCCGCCACCACCTCCAACCACCACCTTCCGAGTGCATCAGATTTGCTTGTGCTGTAATTGGATTCGATTGTGCTGTAATTGTATTTGATTGTCCCGTGATTGTTTGATTGCCTCTGAGACCCCACTCCCCCCCCCCCCCCCCCACCACCACCCCCACCACCTTCCGAGTGCATCAGATTTAATTGTCCCGTGATCGGCTTCGATTGTCCTGTGATTGTTTGATTGCCTCTGAGACCCCACTTCGCACCAACCCCCCCCCCCCCCCCACCACCACCACCACCACCTTCCGAGTGCATCAGATTTGATTGTCCCGTGATCGGCTTTGATTGTCCTGTGATTGTTTGATTGCCTCTGAGACCCTACTCGCCACCACCCCCAATACCTCTCAAATACTCCCTTTTGCTAGGTAGGTGCTCTTTTTTTCTGGGTAGTCTCGGAGGAAAACCCCATAAATTTAGCAGTCCACAATGGCAAGAAGGAGGATTTCCGATGAGGAGGTATACAGGTACATGGACCAGTCGGATGAGAGCGTTTGGGAAGACTCAGCCGACGAATCATCCGGGGCCAAATTTGAACCTGTGGAAAGCAGTGGTTCTCTGACCGAAAGTGATGACGAGGTTTTGGTCCTGGCTAGAGCCAGGCGTACCAGACCCCATGTCGTTAGACCGCAGGTGGCGCAGGATCCGCCTCAAGGGCAGCAGGGTGGTGCTAGCGCTGATGAGTTTTCTTGGTGAGGCAGGCACCAGCAGCGCAGCATCTCCTGGACTTAGTACCAGTACTTCCGTAGACCCTGGTGAAGTGGTGAGCGCCAGCATGGAAGTTGAAACTGGTACGGTGGCACGTGCAGTAGTACCCCCATCGCAGCCACCAAGAAGACGGGCCCGTAGTACCCATAGACTCCCAGAGGTGCTGACACATCCAGATTGGCAATCCCCTGATTCCGCCGCACCCGTAGTGCCCCCTTTCACCGCCCAGTCTGGAATCCAGGTGGCGACAGCTCATCTAGGAACGGCCCTAGACTTTTTGTAGCTGTTCATCACCCAGGTTCTCTTGGACTTAATTGTGGTTGAGACCAACCGTAACGCCACACAATTCATCACCGAGCACCCAGAGAGCAGTTATGCCCAGCCTTTCTGGTGGAAACCAGTCCAAGTTTCCGACATTAAAATCTTTTTGGCCCTTATCCTTCACTTGGGACTAATGAAACAGAATGTATTGCGGTCGTATTGGTCTACGAACCCAGTACATCATGTTCCCTTGTACCCTGCTGCCATGTCCAGGACACGTTTTGAGTCCATTCTGTGCTTCCTGCACTTCAACAATGACAAAACCTGTCATGAAAAAGGCCACCCTGCTTATGACCGGCTCCACAAAATTCGGCCCCTCATAGACCACCTGTCATCAACATTTGCAGATGCTTATACCCCTGAACAGAACATCTGCGTAGACGAGTCCCTCTTACGCTTTACCGGGCGCCTTGGCATCAAACCGTACATCCCAAGCAAGCGCGCCTGGTATGGGGTGAAACTGTATAAGCTCTGTGAAAGGGCCACAGGCTATACATGTCGTTTTAGGGTCGATGAGGGAAAAAACTCAAAATTGGAGCCGGTCGGATGCCCTGACTAGCTGGGGAGCAGTGGAAAGGTTGTGTGGGACTTGGTGTCACCCTTGTTCCAGAAGGGGTACCATCTTTATGTGGACAACTGTTACACAAGTGTGGCCCTCTATCAGCACTTAAAGTTAGAAGGAATCCGATGCTGTGGCACTGCGCGGCCTAGTCGCCAGGGCTTCCCCCAACGGCTCGTTACCACCAGACTTGAATGGGGGCAGAGGGCCGCCTTGCGTACTGACAACCTGCTCGCGGTGAAATGGAGGGACAAGAGGGACGTTTACTTTCTGTCCACCATTCACACACACGACAGTCCAAATTCAACGGGCAACTGAGGTAATTGAAAAGCCCCTTGTCATCCAACATGGGAGGGGTGGACTTCAATGACCAGAGGTTAGCGCCCTATTTAATTTCCTGGAAAACAAAACGCTGGTATAAGAAAGTGTCTTTTTATCTGATTCAGTTGGCAGTTTACAACAGCTTTGTTCTCTACAGTAAGGCTGGGAGAACTTGATCTTTCCTTCAATTTCAGGAACAGATCATTCTGGACCTCCTGTATCCAGGAGGTGCCACGCCCCCCCAGATGCAACTAGCCGACTGCATGGAAGGCATTACGCCTATCAGCTTCGGAGTGCCCCAGGTCAACGCATCCGAAGAAAACGTTGTCGTGTCTGCAGCAGTGCTAGAAGAAGGACTGACACCAGTTTTTTATTGTCCCAAATGTCCTGACCAGCCTGGCCTATGCCTAGGGGAGTGCTTTGAGAGGTACCACGAGCAGGTACACTATTAGAACCTAGGGAACTCCAGACACAGGAGTAGGCACACACTCAGTGGTCTTTCGCACATTGTCCCAGGGGGAGGAGAGGTAAGCTTGAAAACCAAACAAATAGGTAAGCATAAAAGTCGGAAGAAGGATCGGTTTCCATGCTTGATATTGCTGATCTGTCCTGGGTTGGCGATATAAGACGACATGTTTGAATTTCCCTTGAGTGTGGACACCCCCGGTTTATATGTGATTTACTTTGGGCCTATGATGATACTTTAATGCCACACAGTCATCTCTATTGGCAGGCATAATGCTGTATACTAAAGTTCTAAAGCCCAGTCACATAAGTTGGTGGCTCACCCTGAGTGCAGGGTGGCACGGGGTGTCTCTCTCCTGAGGTTATCACAGCCATTGATGTGGAGGAAGCTCTGCCTTTGATGTGGAGCAAGGTATGTTTGCCGTTCATTTTTCCTTTCAGCCTAGAGTGCATTACCCGTATACCCAATATAAGGAGTATAGCAGAAACTCCTAATACTGGCCATACATGTAATGATTACAGAGACCCTAAAATGCCAGGACAGACTCCACAAATGACCCCATTTTGGAAAGAGGACACCCTAAAGTATTATGTGAGGTGCACGGTGAGTTCATAGAAGATTTTAGTTTTTGTCACAAGTTAGCAGAATTTTTTTTTTTTTACAAAGTGTCATTTTCACTTTTTTCAACATTTTTCAATGACCTCACCATTTCTCTCATGGAATACCTTGTGTATTCTTTCCAAAATGGGGTCATTTGTGGGGTTTAACTGTCCTGGTAAGTGGGCGGGCTGCTAAATTTTAAGCACCCCTGTAAAGCCTAAAGGTACTCATTGGACTCTGGGCCCCTTAGCGCAGTTAGGGTGCAAAAAAGTGCCACACATGTGGTATCGCCGTACTCGGGAGAAGTAGTATAATGTGTTTTGGGGTGTATTTTTACACATACCGGGTGGGAGAAATAACTCTGTAAATGGACAATTGTGTGTGAAAAAAAAAAAAAAAAAAAAATCTAAATATTGTCATTTACAGAGGTATTTCTCCCACCCAGCATGGGTATGTGTAAAAATACACCACAAAACACATACTACTTCTCCCGAGTACGGCGTTACCACATGTGTGGCACTTTTTTGCACCCTAACTGTGCTAAGGGGCCCAAAGTCCAATGAGTACCTTTAGGATTTCACAGGTCATTTTGCGGCATTTGATTTCCAGACTACTCCCTCACGGTTTAGGGCCCCTAAACTGCCAGGGCAGTATAGGAACCCCACAAATGACCCCATTTTAGAAAGAAGACACCCCAAGGTATTCTGTTAGGACTATGGTGAGTTCATAGATTTTATTTTTTGTCACAAGTTAGCGGAAAGTGACACTTTGTGGGAAAAAAAAAATACAAATCAATTTCCGCTAACTTGTGACAAAATAAAATCTATGAACTCACCAAAGTGTCACTTTCCGCTAACTTGTGACATAAAAATAAAATCTTCTATGAACTCGCCATAGTCCTAACAGAATACCTTGGGGTGTCTTCTTTCTAAAATGGGGTCATTTAGGGCATTTTAGGGGCCCTAAACCGTGAGGAGTAGTCTGGAAATCAAATGCCGCAAAATGACCTGTGAAATACTAAAGGTACTCATTGGACTTTGGGCCCCTTAGCGCAGTTTGGGGTGCAAAAAAGTGCCACAAGTGGTATCGCCGTACTCGGGAGAAGTAGTTTAACCCCCTTGGCAGTATGAAAAATACCGCCAGGGGGAAGCGCAACAGTTTTTAAAAAAATTTTTTTTTTTTTTTATCATGTAGATGATAGCTACATGATAGCCGCTGCTCAGCGGCATCCCCCCGCCCGCTTCGATCGCCTTCGGCGATCACCGATCAGGAAATCCCGTTCAAAGAACGGGATTTCCTGGAGGGCTTCCCCCGTCGCCATGGCGACGGGGCGGGATGACGTCACCGACGTCAGCGACGTCGGGACGTCATTGGGAGACCCGATCCACCCCTCGGCGCTGCCTGGCACTGATTGGCCAGGCAGCGCTCGGGGTCTGGGGGGGGGGGGGGGCGCGCGCCGCACCGGATAGCGGCGATCGGGCGCGCGGCGGCGGCGATCGGGGTGCTGGCGCAGCTAGCAAAGTGCTAGCTGCGTCCAGCAAAAAAAAATTAAGTAAATCGGCCCAGCAGGGCCTGAGCGGCACCCTCCGGCGGCTTACCCCGTGTCACACACGGGGTTACCGCCAAGGAGGTTAATGTGTTTTGGGGTGTATTTTTACACATACCCATGCTAAGTGGGAGAAAGATCTCTGTAAATGGACAATTGTGTGTAAAAAAAAAAAAATCAAAAAATTGTCATTTACAGAGATTTCTCCCACCCAGCATCTGTATGTGTAAAAAATACACCCCAAAACACATTATACTACTTCTGAGTACGGCAATACCACATGTGTGGCACTTTTTTGCAGCCTAACTGCGCTAAGGGGCCCAAAGTCCAATGAGCACCTTTAGGCTTTACAGGGTTGCTTACAATTTAGCACCCCCCCAAAATGTCAGGACAGTAAACACACCCCACAAATGACCCCATTTCGGGAAGTAGACACTTCAAGGTATTCAGAGAGGGGCATGGTGAGTCCGTGGCAGATTTCATTTTTTTTTTTTTTTGTCGCAAGTTAGAAGAAATGGAAACTTTTTTTTTTTGTCACAAAGTGTCATTTTCCGCTAACTTGTGACAAAAAATAAAATCTTCTATGAACTCACCATGCCTCTCAGTGAATACTTTGGGATGTCTTCTTTCCAAAATGGGGTCATTTGGGGGGTATTTATACTATCCTGGAATTCTAGCCCCTCATGAAACATGACAGGGGGTCAGAATAGTCATAGATGCTTGAAAATGGGAAAATTCACTTTTTGCACCATAGTTTGTAAACGCTATAACTTTTACCCAAACCAATGAATATAGGCTGAATGGGTTTTTTTTTTAATCAAAAACATGTTTGTCCACATTTTTCATGCTGCATGTATACAGAAATTTTACTTTATTTGAAAAATGTCAGTACAGGAAGTTAAAAAAAATCTTTGACAAAATTCATGTCTTTTTTGATGAATATAATAAAAAGTAAAAATCGCAGCAGCAATCAAATAGCACCAAAAGAAAGCTTTATTAGTGACAAGAAAAGGAGCCAAAATTCATTTAGATAGTAGGTTGTATGAGCGAGCAATAAACCGTGAAAGCTGCAGTGGTCTGAATGGGGAAAAAAGGGTCTGGGGGTAAAGCCCACGGTCCTCAAGTGGTTAAAGCCGTAGCTCAGTCTTACTTGTTTTTATTTTTTGTATATGTATAGGATAGTAGATTTGCATTACTGAATAGTGGACACATTTATGTGCATTGCAGATTTGTAATTTTTGTTACAAGTACATTGAAAGTACCAATTAGATTTTTGGCAAGTTGCATCCATTAGTTTCTTAATGCCAAGATAGATTTGTTTTGTGGACCGCACTGCAATTTTATAATATATGTACCTCTTATCTCCCTGCCAGAAACAAAAAGCCATTTCTGTTTCAGGCATCATTTCTTTTTGATTAATACAGTGGAAAGGGTAAATACATAAATGCATTATTACATATTGAACAGCGAAGATGCAAATCCTTTCTCCTTGCATTCAAACATCATATAAAGGTTATGCAGCTTGAACTTGGACCAATACAAATTTACAGGGAGTTATTCTGCTCCAATTTCAAGCTGCATATAATTTGCATAAATTTGAGTGAGGAGAAATTATTTGCATCTCCTTGATCATCCCTAGTTGGTAATGAAACTGTAGAGCTGTAGTGCTGGACACAGAGTTAATCTGACTATGCAGCACTGCGGACAGCTCATCCTGACTACCATAGGTGATGAGAAAGGTTTTCAGACAGTCCAGACTGCTGTTCATTCTAACCAAGCTGTTATCTGACGTTCACTCAGGAAAATAATTTAGCAATGGTTTATATGCAATGTTCAAAACTTTGTGCATTGCAAGTTATGCATATCCCACAGCATATGCATTCAAAAAAAAAAAAAAAAAACACAAGCAGCAACTGGAACTTTAAAATACAGTAAAACAGCTGGCAGTGCTGGTGTTTTTTTTTATAAATTTTAACATACTGGTACTGTTAAAGTATATTATTAGCTTACCTGATACTCCTGTAAGCCATTGTTAGCAAGGTGTGTTAAGGAGTTAATTGACAACTGAGGAGAGAGGGGTATAGAGGCTAACATTTATTTCCTTTTAGGCTACTTGCACACCAAGACGTTGCGTTAGGTGCTACATTAAGGTCGCATAACGTGCACCTAACACAACGTATGGTGCTGCAAGTGAGGACGGTAGAGTGAGCCGCGTTAGGCGGCTCGATTCCTATGTCTCCCAGAGTAGCGCTGATTGGCCAGCGGGACCACGTGATGCGGAGTGAGACACTCCGCATCACGTGTTCCCGCCGGCCAATCAGCGGCCGCCAGTGCAGTGAATATTAAGTAGCCGTGTGCGCGGCTACTGTAGCTGGCTCTCCCCGCCTCCTCTCCGCCCCCCACTGTGCATGTGCAAACAGTGTAACATGGCTATTGCTGCTGTAACGCCGTAGAATGCTGCACTTCCTGGAGAACGTGCAGCGTTACATGTAACGCAACGTGGGCTGTGTGAACAGCCCACTTGTGTTACATTGCTGTGCGTTGGGGGAGCGTTACAGGCGCACTAACGTGCGCCTGTAACGTCTTAGTGTGTAAGCAGCCTTAAACAATACCAGTTGCCTGAAAGCTCTACTGATCTATTTGGCTATAGTAGTGTTTGAATCACACATCTGGAAACAAGCATGCAGCTAATCCAGTCATATTTTTGTCAGAAACATAGGATCTGCATGTTTGTTCAGGGTCTATGGCTAAAAGGTATTAGATACAGGACATCCAGGCAAGTGGTATTGTTTAACCCTCCTGGCGGTTAATTGTTTTTGCCAAAAAGGCAAAAATCCTTTTTTTTTTTACATTTTTTGTTTTTGTTTCATGTAAAGCTACCAGAGTGGTAGCTACATGAAACACCACTAGAGGGTGCATGTGTCCCTCTAGTGCGATAGTCGCCGGCATCAATGGCAAACAGGGGAACGCGTATATAACGTGCTCCCCTGTTTGGCTTCTCCTGTCGCCATGGCGACGATCGGAATGACGTCATGGACGTCAGCCGACGTCCTGACGTCAGACGCCTCCGATCCAGCCCATAGCGCTGCCCGGAACTCATTGGTCCGGGCAGCGCAGGGCTCTGGCGGGGGGGGGGGGGCCCTCTTGCGGCGCTGCGTGCGGGCGATCGCCGCAGAGCGGCGGCGATCAAGCTGTACGCGCGGCTAGCAAAGTGCTAGCTGCGCGTACAGCATTTTAAATGAAGAAAATCGCCCCACCAGGGGCTGAGATATCTTCCTGCGCGGCATAGCCCGAGCTCAGCTCGGGCTTACCGCTAGGAAGGTTAAAAGGAAATAAATATGGAAGCCTCCATATACCTCTCACTTCTAGAGGATCTGTAAGACAGAAAAGGGCCCTTATGGGGTACTTCAGGAGGGGGACATTTCTGCATCCTAATGGGGCTAATCCTCCTCTGTCCCGCATATGTCAGCTACCGAAGATCTGCCGGGGTTCCAGGATCATAACAATCCTGTGTGAGCCAGGCGCAGTAGTGTCTTTTTCTTCGGGCTCTAGGGAAATAGCAGAGCCCGATCAGATCTGCTCTGCTGTACAGGCACAGTATCTGTGCCTGCGCAGCAGTGCAGATCCAACGAGCTTGGCTATTTTCACCAGAGCCAGAAGAGAAACCGCTACTGCACTTGGCTCACACAGGATCGTTATGATCCTGGAGCACCGGCAGATCTTCGGCAGCTGACATCCGCGTGGGGGACTGAGGAGGATAAGGGAAACCTCATTCGGATCAAGAGACATCCCCCTAGGGGTACTTTTTTTCTTAGAGATCCTCTTTCAGGTTTCCTTTAGGACACATGGAATGCATCAAGTAGCGTTAAATCGCATTGAAACAGAAACTAACACAATGCCACTTGTTTTCTGTTTGCAGCTAGGGCTGTGGAGTTGGTACAAAAAAATTATCTGACTCCTCGGTTTATGAAACCTGCGACTCTAGGTACCCAAAATTGCTCCGTCTCCACTGCCCTTGCATGGCTATGGAGTATAGTCCTGGCCAAAAGTTTTGAGACTGTCAAAAATATTAGTTTTCACAAAGTTTGCTGCTAAACTGCTTTTAGATCTTTGTTTCAGTTGTTTATGTGATGTACTGAAATATAAGTATAAGCACTTCATGCGTTTCAAAGGATTTATTAACAGTTACATGAGTTTCATGCAAAGAGTCAGTATTTCCAGTGTTGGTCCTCTGCAATTCGACTGGGCATGCTCTCAATCAACTTATGGGCCAAATCCTGACTGATAGGAACCCATTCTTTCATAATCACTTCTTTGAGTTTCTCAGAATTAGTAGTTTTTTATTTGTCCACCTGCCACTTGAGAAATGACCAGACGTTCTCAAAGCAATTAAGATTTGGGGAGTTTCTAGGCCATGGACCCAAAATTTTAACATTTTGGTCCCTCAGCCACTTAGTTATCACTTTTGCCTTATGACACAGTGCTCCATCGTGCTGGAAAATGCATTGTTCTTCACCAATCTGTTGTTGGAAGAAGTTGCTGTTGGAGGGTGTTTTGGCACCATTCTTTATCATGGCTGTGTTTTTTGGCAAAATTTGTGAGTGAGCCCACTCCCTTGGATGAGAAGCAACCCCACACATGAATGGTCTCGGGATGCTTTACTGTTGGCATGACACTGGACTAATTGTAGCGCTCACCTTTTCTTCCCCTGACAAGCCTTTTTTCCAGATGCCGCAAACAATTGGAAAGGGGCTTCATCAGAGAATATGACTTTGCCCCAGTCCTCATCAGTCCATTCACCATACTTTCTGCAGAAGATCAATCTGTCCCTGACTCTTTTTTTTTTTATGAGAGAAGTGGCTTCTTTGCCCTTCTTGACACCAGGCCATCTTCCAAAAGTCTTCACCTCACTGTGCATTCAGATGTGCTCACACCTGCCTGCTGCCATTCCTGAGCAACCTCTGCACTGGTTGTACTCCAATCCTGCAGCTGAATCCTCTTTAGGAGAAGATCCTGGCGCTTGCTGGACTTTCTTGGACACCCTGAAGCCTTCTTAACAAGAATTGAACCTCTTTCCTTAGAAGTTCTTGATGATCCTATAAATTGTTGATTTAGGTGAAAACTTAGTAGCTACAATATCCTTGCCTGTGAAGCCATTTTTATGCGACGCAATGATGGCTGCATGCGTTTCTTTGCTGGTCACCATGGTTAACAATGGAAGGTCAATGATTTCAAGCATCACCCTCCTTTTTAACATGTCAAGTCTGCTTTGTGCTCGTCAACATTCCCACCTGAGTTAACAAGACTATTACTGAAATGATCTCAGCAGGTCCTTTAATGACAGCAATGAAATGCAGTGGAATGGTTTTTGGGATTCAGTTAATTTTCATTGCAAAGGAGGACTATGCAATTAATCTGAACATTCTTCATAACATTCTGGAGTATATGCAAATTGCTATTCTAAAACTTAAAAAGCACCAACTTTTCTAATTTCCAATATTTTTGAGTCTCAAAACTTTTGGCCAGGACTATAGGTACAAAAATCATCCAACTCCGTTTATGAAACCTCCGACTTCAACTCAGACTCCTCAACTCCTACTCCACAACCCTGTTTGCAGCCCACACCTATTGCGTTGAGATAAAACCGTGCACTGCAACCCAACATACAATTGCTGTGGGTTATGAGTCAAGGTGCACTTATAACGAATGGCAATGCAAGTCTGCCTGGAAATAATGCAACTTTTAATCTCAGTGCGCATATGCCTTTTGTGAAGCTTGCACCTTTTTAAGGGTTACGTGTGCATTTATAATGGGGAAATAGACACTGAAAATTGATCAGCTGCACGTTGTTCCTCATGCGACTTGTTGGGAGATTTTTTTTCTGCTACTGTAACGCAATACATTCAGTGTGTAATGGCCCCCTTTTTCTTAAAGTTAATATGCTCACAGCTATACAAGTGTCAGCAACCACAGTTCCTCATTGAAACTATGAAAATGGGCACACAAGCGCTCCTGTTAATTTGGGTACTGCTATAGCCCACAATGCAATTATCGGCTATGGCTGTGCCTAAAGGTAATTTGGGCATCCGATTTTGACAGGGTGTCAGGGAACAAAAACATGAACACAGTGGCTTTGGGTGCCGGATTTAGGTTTTTATAGATGAACTCCAGCAGTAGAAACAGATGAGTATAGTTTGGGCTCTGGTGATAGCGGAAGCTGAATCCAGCTGTCAGTGTAAAGGTTGTTGTATGGGAGAGGAGACCGCTGCAATCCAGGAATATGTCCCAAGTATTCTGGTTTATATGGCACCCGCAGTGGATTCCTTGTCTGCATACCTTTTGCCTCAGTTTAGGTGACTTGTTTTGTCTATTTTGTGCTCAGTGATATGGGTACTCGAGCTCGGCTATTATAGTCTAACTCCAGCAGGATTGTATCGGTGACACGTGGCAATGGGCACTGAGGGTTCGGGTGGGATTGTACTCTGTGTAGCGGTAATGGGCAACGGGATTTCAGAATTTGCTTTAAAAGACAACTGTAAAGAGAGGGATATGGAGGCTGCTATATTTATTTCCTTTTAAGCAATACCAGTTGCCTGGCTATCCTGCTGATCCTGTCTCTAATAGTTTTAGCCAGGGCTGTGGAGTCGGTCCAAAAATCCACCGACTCCTCAGTTTAGGATTCCACCGACTCCTCTAATTTGCATATTACAATCTTGTTGATTAAAAGTAGGTAACATGAAATTCGTCTCTTAACTGCCAACGCTTAGGAATTTTACAAGACAACTGAAGTGAGAAGGATATGTAGACTACTATATTTATTCCCTTTAGACTAAAACTAGTCCTTGGTAAGAGTACTTGTAAAAGGTACAAACCGGAACAAAGAACATCTATCAGGCCCTAGGCAATGTAAGTGTGGGTGCATGTAAGAATGATGTGCAGGTACTCTGCAGGGGAATGAGGAGATTCTTCCTCTATTACACATTCTTCATGCACAATCTGAACAAGGTTTATGGGTGACAGACAACACCTCTGTGTTCAATGTGCACAGCATTCTCAGTGGATTCCCTGCAGCTCTGTGGGGAGTGCATATGTAGAGTATAGTACTACTGTGTAACAAAGTAAACCTGAGACAGATGAAATTAAAGTTTTATACATACCTGGGGCTTCCTCCAGCCGCCTTCAGGATAATCAGTCCCTCGTTGTCCTCCTCCACCACCTGGATCTTCTGCTATGAGTCCAGGTACTTGAGCCAGTCGGGTGTAGTGCGCATGCACACACTCCGCCGCCAGGAGCATACTACACCTGTGCAGCACTATTGCGCAGGTGCAGAATGTTCCTGGCTGTGGGAGCGGCATGCGGCCGGACAGCGCTGACTGGCTGAATTACCAGGACTCATAGCAGAAGATCCGGGTGGTGGAGGACAGCGAGGGAATGATTAGCCTGAAGGGGGCTGGAGGAAGCCCCAGGTATGTATAAAACTTTACTTTTCATCCGTCTCAGGTACCCTTTAATTTGTAGTCACCAAACCAAATTTTAACAACATATCAAATTATTTGATTTCATCAGCAAAGGGAGTGCATACATTTGCATAAATCAGCATCAGTGCAGAATTATTTCCATCTCATTGACCATCTCTATTAGTGACATAGCTACACATCAGGCTTTATTCTTACAGCATAGATGTTATTTAGTATATATAAGAGATTCCTGTGTACACATCATATATACAGTCAGATATGTATATCTGACCTTAAATTGTACCCGAGGTGACATGTGACATGATAAACATGTGTATGTACAGTACTAAACCTATTAATAACCACAGAGTTTTACTTTTTTTATTTTGCTGCCTGAAATAGTTAATTTTTAAGGCTGGAAATGACAGCTTCTGTCTTGTCAGGAGCTTGCCAGGAATATAGTAAACCTCACTGATAAGCAAATTACAGCCATAAAAGTTTTTTGTAACAAAATACATTTTCTACATATTTCTGAGAGCAGATGGAGAGAGAAAGGGTCAATATAGTTCATGTATTTTCATTTAGGGACACTTAATAGAGTGCAACTGAGCAGAGACAAAAATACATTCAATCGACTTTCTAAATGTTTAAATATAAAATAAAATCCTGGGATGTCTTAAAAAGTCATTTTTAGGAGTAGGAGGATAAATATAATTGTTTATCTCATCAGTTTATTTTCACCTCGGGTTCACTTTAAAAATACGGGGACTGCTTTATTGAAGCAGCACAAGTAACTAATTTTGATTGGTTTATTTCATTTTTGTGGACTAAGCACAGCTATTACTGTATATATACATTATTTTTAATTACTATTATCTGAGAAATCGAACATTTTATCATATTTTCTATTTTAATTACAGTTACAAATTCATTAGGAGTCGGAGCATTTTTTCCTGACTCCAGGCACCCAAAATTGTCCGACTCCGACTCCACAGCCCTGGTTTTAGCCATAGACCCTGAACAAGCATGCAGCAGATCAATTGTTCCTGACATCATTGTGAGATCTGAGAAGATTAGCTGCATGCTTGTGTTTTCATGCCGGAAGGAGGGAGGGGCAGGTGAGTTAATCAGGCTGAAGAGGAGGGCACAATGCTTTAGCAAGGCTTCAGCTTCAGGAGAAATAGGGAAGTGCTACTTACAGATATAAATGTGAGTCTGTTCTATCCGCTGACGTACCAGATGTAAACTTTATATGTTCACCTAACTGTATACAGTGCCTAGACTACACATATGTATTGCCAGTCACTTTTTTTTGCCAGAGTAGGTCTTTAAAATCAACCAGAGTGAGAGGTCATTCCTATTTTTTATTACAGGGTTTACAAAGTAGGTAATTTATAGCATTCACTTCAAGTGAGCATCCAAGGGAATTAACATCCTTGGTGTTTTTTCTATTCAGCTAAACATGACTTCTACAAGTAGAATTTATCCCTGCTAGAGATGGTCTACAATATTAATGTAAATTTTGATTTGCATACACATTTTATGCAGTTTAGAATTGGGCCAATTAAATGCACTTCCTGTAGATACTGACTGTCCCAGTTGCAAGCTGCATGCAAACATTACATTTGCAGGCATCCCATAATTATTTGCATCTTATTGACCATCTCTGATAGCTTAACTGCAAGCCTGGTTTAAATCCAGAATTTGTCTGGATGTATCAGCTTTATTAAAAATGACTCTCCTCCTACATATTTTATTTTGCGATCTCTGTCAATACCGGTCCATTTATAAAGATCCAAACTAGATCCATTCTCACATCATTAAATTTGGAATGCTAAAACCTTTTGAAGTGGGATTAGGGGCACTTATCCACCTACCTCCTTGCAGCCCATGTTCATTTGAATTTGAGAAGGTGCGCTGCAATTGACATTTTGATTTTTGGTTTTAGTCAACATAGCTTCTGGCTGTCTTATCTCAGGTCTGCTTATGGCCTCACGTCTTATGCTGGGATTACACCATGCGATATTTTGGCAGATAGATACTTTACAACAGGTCCAATCTGATTTCTGATCGATTTATCATAGAAGTTAATGGAAATTGATAAAAACAATCGGACAGTCAATCTGCTGATAAATCTCAAGTATTCTCCGCATCAAGTAGTGTTACATATTCATGGATATTTTTACTAAATGATTGTGACTGTGCACTGTTTGGATAGAAAATAAAATAAAATATAAATTAAACTTGGAAAATGTAATAGTACACCCAAAATGGCACAAAAGAAATGGGTCACTAGGGTGAGCAATGTTGCCTTTGGCTTGAAAAATTTGGCTTGTTTTTAAAGGCTGATGTGTGTAAACACTGTATGTGCAGATGTAGTAGCATATACCGTACATAGGAATGCGTTCTCTTCAGTAAGCAAAATGATCTGTAGCACAGGGACTTATGCAGGCCATACACACATTGGATTTCCTATTTGATGTAGAGTGATCTAATCTGCATCTATTGCACATGTCGATAATTCTGGAATTCCAGAATGTTTGGGCTACAATCAGTCAGAACCATCAATTGGACAGGACAGAAAATCTCCACTAATAAAAGGGTGAGACAAGAGCGCCATTAAGTCAATGGCCTAAAGCATTGCAATGCATCCAGCCTTGTAGTGCTGGACTTTGATCGATTTTCAATTAATTCCTTCTGAAATTAATTGAAAATCGATGTGCTGTGTGTGGTAGGAAAAGATCGCTTGCATACTGTATCTTTTAAAGTCTATACATGGGGCGTCAAAGAAACTATAATCCTCAGCGCTCTATTGACTCCCACACACTGTGAAGCCTGCAGACACCTTGTGGACACAAGGGGTATACTTTATTGCAACAACTCAAAAGCATTAAAATAAAGCACAAACTCACATCATGGGTCCATGCACACTAGTCCACTTTTGCTTTAAAACGCATCAATACACTATTGCACAATAACCAGTAAAGTGCCAAGTGCTGAGAAAGTCAGCAGACTGTAGTGCAGAGAATACCCGTTCTCTTTCCTGACCAGGTTTCAGCCTTCTGCTGCCTATTGCACAATAACCAGTAAAGTGTCAAGTGCGACATGACAGCAGAAGGCTGAAACCTGGTCAGGAAGGAGAACGGGCATTCTCTGCATTTGTCTTATAACTTTCTCAGCACTTGGCACTTTACTGGTTATTGTGCAATAGTGTACTGATGCATTTTAAAGCAAAAGGAACCAGTGTGCATAGACCCACGATGTGAGTTTTTTTTTTATTTTAATGATTTTGAGTTGTTGCAATAAAGTGTACTCCCCCCCCTCCCCCGGGGAGAGAATTAATAAGAGTCTACCTCACAAGGTTGCTGTTTACACTTTTTATCCCCTTGGAGCAGATGATGTACCTGCTAACTACAGAATGATCTGGGGCTGAAGGCTATAAAAATGGGTTTCCTGAATGATTTATTACACTTTTACTTTAAGGCTGCTTACACACCAAGACGTTACAGGCGCACGTTAGTGCGCCTGTAACGCTCCCCCAACGCACAGCAATGTAACACAAGTGGGCTGTTCACACAGCCCACGTTGCGTTACATGTAACGCTGCACGTTCTGTGCAAAGTGCAGCATGCTACGGCGTTGGAGCGGCTATAGCCGCGTTAGACTGTTTGCACATGCGCAGTGGGGGGCGGAGAGGAGGCGGGGAGAGCCAGCTACAGTAGCCACGCACATGGCTACTTAATATTCACTGCACTGGCGGGCGCTGATTGGCCGGCGGGACCACGTGATGCGGAGTGTCTCGCTCCGCATCACGTGGTCCCGCTGGCCAATCAGCGCCACTCTGGGAGACATTATAGGACTCGAGCCGCCTAACGCGGCTCACTCTACCGTCGGCTCTTGCAGCACCATACGTTGTTAGGTGCACGTTATGCGACCTTAACGTGCCACCTAATGCAACGTCTTGGTGTGCAAGAAGCCTAAAGGGACTCCGAGCAGTGCCTGTGGGTATGCCTTTAACTAATTATATCCTCACACCTACCGGCATGATGTTTGTAATTATATCCCCCTGGGTTCCTTGCATTTCATTGCGCTGAATGGAGCTGCCGACACTAGGTAAAGTGTCGTCCTGCATAATACAATGCTGAATATCGAAAACTAAAAGGCGGTTTATATATCATTGGAAAGAGGAGAAAGAGAGCTTCAAAATGGTATGCATCTTTCCATAGTTACTGCACTGCTCGGAGTCTCATTATGGTTTCTCTTTAACCACTTGCCAACCGCGCACTCATAACGCGCGTCGGCAAAGTGGCAGCTGCAGGACCAGCGACGCAGTATTGCGTCGCCATATCCCTCTTGTTCCAGGCTTTTAAAAAAAAAAAAAAAAAAAATTGTTCAATATAAAGATGGCCTAGGCTGAGAATTTCTGGCGTTCATGCATGCAACCGTATTTTAACTACTTGCCGACCGCGCACTCATAACGTGCGTCGGCAAAGTGGTAGCTGCAGGACCAGCGACGCACACCTGCGTCGCCGGCTGCAGGCTAATCAGGAAACAGCCGCTCGCGTGAGCGGCTGCTTCCTGTCAATTCACGGCAGGGGGCTCCGTGAATAGCCTGCGGGCCGCCGATGGCGGCTCGCAGGCTAAATGTAAACACAAGCGGAAATAATCCGCTTTGTTTACATTTGTACGGCGCTGCTGCGCAGCAGCGCCGTAAGGCAGATCGGCGATCCCCGGCCAATCAGCGGCCGGGGATCGCCGCCATGTGACGGGACGTCCCGTCACTGGCTGCACAGGACGGATAGCGTCCTGTGCAGCCCGGATCTCCAGGGGGGGCCAGGTAGGAGAGGGAGGGGGAGGATTTCGCCGCGGAGGGGGGCTTTGAGGTGCCCCCCCCCCCCCCCCCCCGCAACACCCGGCAGGCAGGAGCGATCAGACCTCCCCAGCACATCATCCCCCTAGTGGGGAAAAAAGGGGGCGATCTGGTCGCTCTGCCTGCACGCTGATCTGTGCTGGGGGCTGCAGAGCCCACCCAGCAAAGATCAGCTACAACAGCGCTGGTCCTTAAGGGGGGGGGGGTAAAGGGTGGGTCCTCAAGTGGTTAATGTGAACCGGAACTCAAAAGTCCTCTCTGCTCTAAAAGATACACAACAGCATAATCTTTAAACAAAAAACATTTGTTGAAGCTGATACAAATCCTAAAATAAAATTGCAGTTTCTACTCCTCGATTTATGGAAGCAGACCTATTTACAGCCTGTGCTTTCAAATAGGCTTATCTGCCATGGCATTTATGTGACACAGGGGAGGCTCTAATTACAAATTGTGATTAGACATGGATTATGGGGAATTAGGCTAAACTCTAAATACATTCAGGATGCATTTCACTACATTTTCCTTCTCTCCTGTGCAGTTTTACAGTCCTGCTTGTGCGTCTTCTTGTATCTTTTGCAGTTGATGTATAATTTTTAAATTTACCATAGCACATAATCAAAATATGATAGTTTTTAAAAGGATACCTGAACTATTAATTAAAAAATGCAAAATTAAAGAGTACCTAAATTATAAATGACAGTTTGCTTTAAAGTATACATCCGTGATGCAAAAAAACCCTGGCAGCCGATATGTCCCTCTCCTCAGCTTCAGTGTCCTGGGATCCCCTCCATTGCAGATGGCGACCGTGCCAGGTCAACATCTTCTGTGCCCGTGAGAGTGCTGCTTACGACTGCGTTCACGTGTTCTGCGCAGGTGCATAACTACCGCACAAAAAACTCCAAACCACCTGAGAGTGGTTGCAAGAGGCGCAGTAGATGCCACCTTGGCAAGGTCAGCACCTACAACGGAGGGCATCGCAGGACATCAGCGCTGTGGCGAGTGATATCAGCTGCCAGGGGCTGGAGGAAGCCCACGGGTAAGTAGATCTCATTTTTTCTTTTTTTCAGCCCGGATGTATTCTTTAGAAGTTTTGTCCGGAGGTGCTTTTTAAGCCTCCCCTTTTCCTATAGCTTTAGATTCCATAGCAGTCTCTTGCTCCCCTATTCCCCAACCTTCAGAGCACCATATTTTCCCTCCTCAACTTTGCATGCTAAGAACCTTTGCACAAGCTCAAGTTTATGCTCAGTTTGTGGCAGTGGACATTTTCAGTCAACTGGTTCTCAGTCCGTGCGCTACAGGCTTGTGGAATGGGAAAGCTCAAGACTGCTATGAAATCTTCAGCTACAGGTAATAAGGGGACAGACCTAATATTGCATTTTTATTAACTGTTCAAGTACCCTTTAAAACTAATTGTCCTTTACATTTTCAGTGTACATCATATTGTAAATTGTTTTCTTATAAAATTGTGTTTTGAAGGCCAATTTGAAAAATAACCTTATTTGCTCTCTAGCTCTTCTGTTAGATACATTTCATTTGTGCAATTTTTGTTAAATGTAATTTAGATTGTCAAGCATAAAATAATATAAAAGCATTAAAGGTGTTGGTATTTGTCATTTTGTTAACCTGGGACGTTGGCACAGCTTATGGCTGGGTTTTTGCTTTTGTGGTGAGTTTACTACTACTTTACTGCTACATCAAAATAACTCGCACAGCCATTAATGTCTAAACCACTGGCAATAAAAGTGAGTTTTCCCTTAAGTGAAGAATGTCAAAATTCTCCCCGACTAAACATTTTCCCTCCCTGGGGTCATGTTACTCAGTGTTCCAAGGTCTCAAATGTGTATTAGGGGCAGGTGTGTTAAATTAGGCATTATTTTTCTCATTCTGATCCTTAGATAGTTCTCTGCCTTGAGATGTCATGTTGAACTTCCGAGGATCTTAAGGGCCCATTCACACCTAAGCGATTAGGGGGGAAATTCCCGCTAAAGCACTAGCGCTTTGTTAGCCTATGGCAGCGTTCTCACTGCCACAATTGGCGCCGATCGTGGGCATTTTGTGATTAGCACCAATCGTAAACATATTACCTGCAGCAGTTTTGAGGCGATTCTGGAGCAATCGTGGTACAGTGCTTGTAAAGCGATGACCGCAATCACTTTGAAATCACAGAAGTGTCCAGTGAATTTTACCACGCTACTCGCAGTAAAATCACTCACACAAGTTTTGCGATTTTATGTGTGAATGGGCCTTAAAGGGAACCTGAAGTGAGAGGAATATGTAGGCTGACATTTACTTTTAAACAATGCATTTTGCCTGGCTGTCCTGCTGATCCTCTGCCTCTAAAACTTTTAGCTATAGACCTTGAACAAGCAGGCACATAAATGATTGACAAGATTAGGTGCATGCTTGTTTCTGGTGTATAATTTAAGCCCAATACACACACTCATCAGCAGTCTTTTATGCAGCACAATTATCAAACAACTTAAAAAAAAAGTTGCTTGCTATTGTTGAGACTGATAAACCGTCAATCCAACTGTTGGATTGACATCTTATCAGTTGCCTGAATAGTAAGCAACTTTTTTTGGTTGTTTTCAACTTGTTTCACAACAAAAGTTTGATAATTGTGCTGCATAAATGACCGCATGTGTATGGGGCTTTAAACACTGCTGTAGCCAAACTATCAGCAGGACTGCTAGGCAGCTGGTATTGTTTAACCTCTTTAGTGGTAACCCCGAGTCAGGCTCGGGAGAGAAATCCACAGATCAGGGCAGTAATTCCAAGTCGGATCCATCAGAGGTGTGGAATGTGCAAGGCTGCTGCAGATCTATCAATCTGTATGATTATTATGGTCTGAAAGCTTGGGAAAAAATTGCACCACTTTTGGAAAAATCTGGAAATCATCATACCGCAAGGGAGGTTTTTAAAAGCAAATATATTGCAGCCGCCATATCCCTCTTGTTCCAGGCTTTTAAAAAAAAATAAAAATTGTTCAATATAAAGATGGCCTAGGCTGAGAATTTCTGGCGTTCATGCATGCAACCGTATTTTAACTACTTGCCGACCGCGCACTCATAACGTGCGTCGGCAAAGTGGTAGCTGCAGGCTAATCAGGAAACAGCCGCTCGCGTGAGCGGCTGCTTCCTGTCAATTCACGGCAGGGGGCTCCGTGAATAGCCTGCGGGCTGCCGATCGCGGCTCGCAGGCTAAATGTAAGCACAAGCGGATATCCGCTTTGTTTACATTTTTACAACGCTGCTAACAGTAGCAGCGTTGTACTAGATCAGCAATCCCCGGCCAATCAGCAGCCGAGGATCGCTGTCACCTGACAGGCAGGCTGCACAGGACAGATCCGTTCCTGTGCAGCCTCCAATCTCCGGGGCAAGGAGGGAGAAGAGGGAGAGGGGTGGAATCCTGCCGTGGAGGGGGCTTTGAGGTGCCCCCCCCCCCACCACCCACACGCATGCAGGAGCGATCAGACCCCCCCCAGCACATCCTCTCCCTAGTGGGGAAAAAAGGGGGGCGATCTGGTCACTCTGCCTGTTATTTGATCTGTGCTGGGGGCTGTAGAGCCCACCCAGCACAGATGTTCGAAATCAGCGCTGGTCCTTAAGAGGGGGGGTAAAGGCTGAGTCCTGAAGTGGTTAAAGGCACTTGTATTGACCTAAAGAAGCGGGCTGAGACCCCTGAAACGCGTTGTCATTTTAATCGTGCTGAGTAAATTAATCTTTCTACATTAACCCTGTGGTTTGGGTTCTTCCATCTGGAGTGGTAAAGACACTTCCCTCCCCCTTATTTTGTTTCATCACATTACCTATCTTTGGGTACCTCCACCCCCAGTACTATACATTACATCTCCATTGGAGATGTTCACCTTCGGGGTGTGGTCTACAACCAAGAAGGACCAACCAGGAGTGCAACCATCCAGTTCCTGTTAGACCTGGAATACCAAGCGCGGACGATTATTTCCCCGTTAGCGATATACACTGTATACGGTAGTTGCAGGGACTGCAACCCACCTTTGAGTATAAATACCCTTGTACTACAATCTAATACCCTACAATATTGCACCATTTGTCTCTAGTCTCTCCTTGTCATACAGGTGACTGGGGTATCCCCACAGGGACCACCTTTTCTATTATATAATTTTGACTTTTATTTCAATCAAATCTATAATCTTATCAATTTATACCTTTACAGTGTATGGGAGGTCTTTTCAGTGCTTCTTTGACCTATAGTTTAAAATTCTCATTACCAAAAAAAGTACTGCAGTCCAATTGCACAAAAACAATCTTGTACAGTCTTTACTTTTTAACCCTAATGCTACATACACACTTGAGAAGTCTTTGGAAAAGGCAAGATCACAGACCAATCTTACCCCCTTCCATATAGTATGAGAGCCATACGCTACACAGTCTGTTCTATTGAGCTGAACTCCCCATCAGATAACATCTTTGCAAGATGCTGTATACATTCAAAAGATCAGTATCTGCAAAAAAAAAAAAAATCTGTCCCTGCAAAAGATCCGTTCCTGCAAAATACATTCATAGTCTATGATATCTGCAGATCTCAATACATACCTTGTTTAACCAGTTCACCCCCAAGGGTTTTTACTCTAACGAACCAGAGCAATTTTCACTTGTCAGTGCTCTTCCTTTTTATTCCCTAATAACTTTATTACTACTTATCACAAGAAAATGATCTATACCTCGTTTTTTTTCACCACCAATTAGGCTTTCTGTGGGTAGTACATTTTGCTAAGAATTTTTTTTTTATCCTAAATGCGTTTTTAATGGTAAAAAAATGAAAAATAATTCTCCGTTTTCAACCATTATAGTTTTAAAATTAAACATTCTCGTGTGGTTAAAACAAACACATTTTATTTGCCCAGTTCTCCCGATTATTAAACAGTTTAAATTATATCCCTATCACAATGTATGGCGACAATATATTATTTTGAAATATAGGTGTTATTTTTCAGTTTTTTTTTTTTGTTCTGGCCATAATTACAAGCCCCTATATAATAAATTAAAATTAATTTTCCCCCATAAAATATAGATTAAAAAAAGGTGAGTCACTAATGAAACTATTTATTTATTTTAAGCTGTTTTTTATTTACATTTTTTTTTTTGGGGGGGGGGGGGGGGGGTTGTAAGTGTAATTTTATTAATAGTGTGTATGTACTTGTATGTGTAATACACTTTTTGGCCACAAGATGGTACTAGTGAACACACTCCCGTATAGGAAGTGATCACTTTTTTTTTTTTTTTTTTACACTTTATTAAACTGTAACAGTTCCTGTTTTCATCCATTCACTCCAGGCAGTGCGATTGGGCAGAGGAACTGCTCGGTCCTCTTCCCCAATCACTCAGCACGGGATCCCGACGGTAATGGCAGCGGCGCGCACACATGCGGAGAGGCGGCGGGAACGCGCGACGTATTAAAACGTCATGTTGCCATTAACCTCCTGAGCGGTCTGGACGAGCTCAGCTCGTCCATCACCGCCGGAGGCTGACGCTCAGGCCCTGCTGGGCCGATTTTCCCCAAATAGAAAGGAACACACGCAGCCGGCACTTTGCCAGCCACGTGTGCTACCTGATCGCCGCCGCAGCGTGCAGCGGCGAAAGAGGGTCCCCCCCAGCCGCCCGAGCCCAGCGTAGCCGTAACAAACAGTTCCGGCCAGCGCTAAGGGCTGGATTGGAGGCGGCTGACGTCCATGACGTCACTCCGCTCGTCGCCATGGCGACAAGGTAAGCAAAACAAGGAAGGCTGCTCATTGCGACCTTCCTTGTTTATTCTGGTCGCCGGAGGCGATCAGAATTACGGATCCGGAGTGCCCTCTAGTGGGCTTTCATGCAGCCAACTTTCAGTTGGCTGCATGGAATAGTTTTTTTTTTTATTTAAAAAAAAAAACCCTCCCGCAGCCGCCCTGGGTTAACAGGCAAAAGCATGACGTTTTAATAAGATACATTGCAGTTAAATGGTTAAGACATTCAGCTGCATATCTGACAATCATCTGAAGATCCATCCTGGTGGATTACCTGAATTAATGTTCAGCGCTGCGTAATATGTTGGCACTTTATAAATACAATAAATAATAATAATAATAATAATCTGATCTGCAGATGAATGTCTGTTAAACAAGGTGTGTATGATGATCTGCAGATATCATAGACTATGAATGCTTTTTGAAGATACTGATCTTTTGAATGTGTGCAGCATCTTGCAAAGATTTTATCTGATGGGGAGTTCAGCTCAATAGAATAGACTGTGTAGAGTATGCTCATATACTACATGGAGTGGGGTAAAATTGGTCTGTGACTTATCTCAAGTGTGTATGTAGCATTACAGCTAGGAAAAGAAAACGAAGGGCCCAGCCTAGTTCATTGTAAGACTGGGTATTTTACACACTAGCTTATTTTATCATGTCACTTCAGAAGCCCTTTAAGGAGGTCTCCACTTTCATTGTTATGTGAATGTTCCCTGTGTTTGCATTTAGCATTTGACTTTGCCCTTTCAAAAGATTTGAGAAAAAAAAACAAATCTAAATGCATACATTGGAAACATTGTGTACAGGCAAAAAAAAAATTAAAAAATTACATTGAAAATAGTACACAACTGATTTTTGTGCAGCTCAAAAATGTACATATGCAATTGTGCATGTGTTTTTTGATATGCAGCAAAACGCATGGAAATGTAATAGGTGTGTTCCCAGCTTGAATTATGCAGCTAAGGGCTGATTCACACTACGAGAGCTTTTTACCACTTAAGGCTCACAGGCTCTGGGTGTCTCATCTTCCTGACAAGAGGATCCCCAGCTAGCTCTACTTCCTCCGAAGAGGACTACGAAACTCCTTGAGCTTGATATACTCTAGGTATACCATAGCCTGAATAGGCTAGGATACCGCAGAGGTAGATTGTAAAGCAGAAGGATTATTTGAAGCAGAAAACTTTTCATCTAGCTTATCCTGAAACTGACATTTTACCTTGCTACATCCATGCCAGTTAACAATGACCTTACCTGGTCAGAACTGGACTGGGTCCCTGCCCTGAGAGGAGGAATGCTCTATGGAGTCAGAGGGAGCAGTGGATCCTAATGCAGTTTTCAGCGCTAGGCTGCACCTCTATCTATTTGTAACAGACGCCGCTCTGCGCAGCATCCCCACGTGGGCCTAGGTCATCCTCCCTCCGGCAGAAGTCCGGGCTCCTCCTTCCACCAGCAGCCCCTTGAAGCACACACATTAGCACTTCACACTGCGCTGCATGTTTAATGGTGGAGAAACGTCTGCAACCAGGCCACATAGCGGTGCCGGACGTAACAGATTCTGAGGCCCTGCCACAACGCTAGTACACGCCAGCAGCCTAGGATGCCCAACTCAGGTGCTCCGTAGGTTAGCAGCAGGGCCCCGGCCACTTACCCTCTAGCCTCCTGGCAGACCAGGAAACACATCTGTCCTATCCAAGGAACAGGAAAAACACTGCAGGTAGGAGGTGGTATTTAAACTTGTTCTCATCTTCCTGTCCCAGGGATGGACGGGTTGATCTCATGGGGGACCTGTCATGGAGGCAAGTGGAATACCTCAACGCCTAAAGATCGATGTAGGGAGCTACACTGAGCTCTCATTTCAACCAAATATTAACAACCTTCTCTCACTCTCTTCACATCTCCAAATTTCGTCCCTTCAAGAGGCTACTAAAATGCTTGTAAATGCTCTAATCAGGTTTCATTTGAATTACTGTAATACCCTACCAAAAAAAAAAAGACTGGCTCAGTCCCTACTGAACACTTCTGCTCATCTTATTCACCTCTCCTCTGATGCTGCCCCTTTTTGCCAATCCCTCCATTGGATACCAATCACTCTAAGGATCCAGTTCAAACAAAGCTCTACATAGGCTATCCCCTCCATACATTTCCTTATTAATCTCCAGATAACCATTCCAGAACCTTTGCTCCTCCAGGCTCATTATCCAGCTTGATCACCATCTTAAACTCTTGCATACAGGATTTCTCACGAGTGTCACCTCTCCTTTGAAAATTTTAATGCTTGGAGCATGACAGGTGTTGGTAAAGAGTTCCAAACGTACCCTCAAGATGCACCTCTTCAGACAACCTTATAATGTGCTATAAGTAGAATTTTAAGCCCAATCTACACAATAAGATTCTATTTACAATCCAATTAAATCAGACATGTCCGATCGGGATTCGATTTGCCATTGCAAAACAATGGCAAATCGAATTGAATCCCGATCGTACATGTCGGATTTAATCTGATTGTAAATAGAGTCGTAATCAAATTGCACAAAGAATCGTATCATGTAGATGGGGCTTAAAGCTCATGCCTCATCTGCTAACCCCTATGTCTACTCCTCCAGTATCTCAACCCCATTACGATCTAGATTGTAAGCTTGCAAGGGCAGAGACCTCCCCCTTTTGTTTCCGGTTTCTGTACAATTTATCAAATGATCTATCAGTCAGGCCCAGATTTACATCAAAGAAGCCTATAGGCATCGATGTCCTGGCACCCTAGAACTCGCCCTCCATAAACCTCCGCTGAACCGCACTTCTCCCTTACTTCTCTTGCCCATCATAGGTAGCTAAAATCCAAATTGATACAGCGCTCACCACCCCTGCTAACAACTCATCCAGTGTGCAGCTAGCTGCCAAAGAGCAAAAACAGTCCGTTCTCTTCAAGTAGATTGAAACAGTCACAGCAGCGCTTCTGGTATTCCATCCTGTGCAATCGTTCACAGACCTAGATTAAAGAAAGCAGGCACATAGCGGGTAATCCTCCAACACTAGTACACCTTGTGTATGACCACACATACTGTGCAGAGGAATCTATCACCGCATGCAGAAGAAGGGGTTCACGCTCCCCCCTTAATACCCTGCTCACCGGAGGTCTGCTTTAAATCAGGAACATCAAAGTTACTGCAAACTATATAGCTGAAAAGAAACATCAGACATCCGCCTCTCATTGCATAAAATCTTTAATATGGCTCAAGCCCCGTAAAAAATATGCGTACCAATTAAAATTGAATTCAAAAACACATCTCACATATCCAGCTGACCGGCATAGACACCTTCCAGGTTTCCCCGCGGTAGCACTGGTAACATCCGTCCTCTCCGTTGAATTGTACAGTGTGCGTGTCCAAGGCTCCGCCCAACGTGTTTCGTCACTGAAAAGGGCGTGACTCATCAGGTGTGCCCCTTCTCAATCAATTCTTCTCTACCATCAACTCCTCCAACACTACACCATCCGGTCATGCTCAGGAACTACCGCAACCTGGATCTGAATACCCTGACTGAAGCCTTGCAACCTCTAAGTACTCTGTCATCCTACAATGACCCAGAGGCAGCATCCAGTTACTTATTTAGTGTAGTCTCCTCTGCCATGAATTCAGCTGCCCCACTCACCACCACCCGCCCCCCCCAAACTAACAGGCAGCCCTTGCTCACTGAACAAATCAAACAGCTGAAAAGGCGCTCCAGGGTGGCAGAAAGGTGCTGGAGAAAGAGCACTGCTATAGAGGACTTCCACCACTACAAACTATGCAGGAGCTCAGGGATGCCCTCACCTTTGCTAAGCAGTCTTCTTTCTCCTCGCTCATTTCCTCACAGTCCCACAACCCAAAACAATTGTTCAACACCTTTAACTCCCTACTTCGTCCCCCACCTCCTCCCCCCACCACATGTCTGTCAGCTGACGACTTTGCATCATACTTTACAAGCAAGATTGATGCAATACGTAATAGCTTCAACACGCAACCACTTTTACCAGCTCAACCATCACCTATAGATTCCTTTTGTCCGCCTGCATCCTCGCCCACTACTAACTGCCTTCCCCCCGATCCACAAGACCACTCTCCCACTCTAATATCTTTTACCACACTCACTGAACAGTGTCTTTCCTCACTACTCTCCAAAGCTCATCTCACTACCTGTGCCCTGGACCTCATTCCCTCCCATCTAATCCCCCAGCTTTCCTCCTCCCTTAATCCCGCTCTAACAACTCTATTCAATCTTTCTATCTCCACTGGCACTTTTCCTTCCTTATTCAAACAAGCTATTATCAACACCACTTATCAAAAAACCCTCTCTTGATCCAGCTTCTCTATCCAATTACCGGCCTGTCTCACTCCTCCCCTTTGGTTCTAAACTGCTGGAACGTCACATCCATTCAGAATTGTCTGCCTTTCTCTCTACCAATTCCTTACTTGACCCCTTTCAATCTGGATTCCGCAAACACCATTCCACTGAAACTGTCCTCACGAAAGTTGCTAATTACCTACTGGTAGCTAAATCCAAAGGCCAGTTCTCCATTCTAATACTCCTTGACCTTTCCTCTGCCTTTGACACGGTTGATCATGCTCTGCTTCTGCAGACACTGTCATCTTTAGGAATCAAGGGACAAGCACATTCCTGGATCTCCTCTTATCTCTCTGGACGCTCTTATGGCCCATACTCACGGGCAGCAAATGTTGCCTGTCGCCAGCACACATGAGCATGTGGGCGACAGGCCGGCGACAGCTCCTCGCCAGGTCCCTCCGCGTACACACGCGGAAGAGGGACCAGCGGCATGACGGAAGCTGTCGCCGACGTTCCTCCTCCCCCCGCCGGAAGCTCTGTGTACCTCAATGGAGGTTGCTGTCGCTAGTCCGCGTACTCACGCGGACTAGCGACAGCTGCGGCGGAGTTGCGGCGGCGAATGTCGCCAGGCGATTGAACTTTTCAATCGCCTGGCGACATCAGCGACAGTTCGGGGTGCACGCCCGTTACGGGCGACAGTTCGGGGTGCGCGCGGCCCATACTTACGGGCGACCTGTCGCCGCAACACGCGCGCGCCGCGTGTTGAGGCGACAAAAGTCCCTCGTGAGTATGGGCCATTACACTGTGTCCTTCTCTAACACAAATTCCTCACCACGCCCACTGTCTGTTGGTGTTCCTCAAGGCTCTGTTCTTGGGCTACTTCTTTCCTTAGTCTACACCCGTGGCCTGGGACAACTAATTAACTCTTTTGGCTTCCAGTATCACCTCTATGCGGATGACACCCAAATCTATCTCTCAGCTCCTGATCTGGCATCACTACTATCTAGAGTCCCCGACTGCGTGCCGTTTCTGCATTTATGTCCTCCCGCTTCCTCAAACGTAACATGAGTAATACGGAAATTGTGATTTTTCCACCATCGCTATCTACACCTCCACCAATTGCAACCATAACGGTAGACAACACCCCAATAACCTCAACCACTAAGGCCTGCTGCTTGGGGGTTATACTAGACCCAGAGCTCTCCTTTAAACCTCACATTGCCTCATTAACCACCACCTGCTATTTCCAGCTCAAAAATATATTCCGTATCCATCCCTTCCTCACACAAGAGGCCACCAAGATGCTTGTACATGCCTTAATCATCTCCCGCCTAGACTACTGCAACACCCTGCTCTGTGGGCTACCACAGAAAAGGCTAGCACCTCTCCAATCCCTTCTAAATTCAGCGGCCCGCCTCATTCACCTCTCCACATGCTCTTCCGATGCAGCCCCACTATGCCGTTCTCTCCACTGGTTACCTATTACCCAGAGGATCCAGTTCAAACTCCTGACTCTAACATACAAAGCCCTCCTTGAGATTAGTAATGAGATGTATGGAGGGCACAACTCAAGATATTGTCCCTCCCGCAACCTCCGCTCCTCCCAAAAAATTCTCCTGGCCTCTAAGCCGATCACCTCCTCTCATGCTCGCATCCAAGACTTTACACGAGCATCATCTCTTATCTGGAACGCTCTTCCACAGCCTGTACGTCATGCTCCAAACCTGGACATCTTCAAACGCACTCTTAAAAACACACCTTTTCAGACAAGCTTATAACATTCTATAGCCCTTATTTACTTATTTGACACAATGTAATCAGAGGCAAAGGGTCACTGCCTCATCCATCTTTCACTCCCTTACCTAATGTGTCCCCCACTACCCACTAGATTGTAAGCTCGCAAGGGCAGGGTCCTCCTCCTAATGTTTACTGTTTTTGTCACAATATTTGTGCTGCTTGGAACTCTGTTTTACAATTTGTTAGTATATCTATGTTCCCCTTGTCTTATTGTGCTTTGTAAAGCGCTGCGGAATATGTTGGCGCTATATAAATAAAAAAGAATAATAATACCCTAAAAGACTGGCAGCTGTAATTGCAGCAAAAGGTGGTTCTACAAAGTATTGACTCAGGGGGGCTGAATAATTACGCACACCCCACTTTGCAGTTATTGATTTGTAAAAAATGTTTGAAATCATGTAGGATTTTCATTCCACTTCTCACGTGTACACCACTTTGTATTGGTCTTTCACGTGGAATTCCAATAAAATGGATTCATGTTTGTGGCAGTAATGTTACAAAACATGGAAAACTTCAACGGGGCCGAATATTTTTGCAATCCACTGTATGTGCCTGCTTTCTTTAATCTAGGTCTGAACGAATGCATAGGAAGGAATACCAGAAGTGCTGGTGTGACTGTTTCATCATAGGTAGCTACAGGCCCTTAGCATTAGGTAGCCAGACATACCCTCAGTATTAAGTAGCTAGTGGTGCCCCCGAATGGAGATCTCATCACTGGAATGTTGAGAGCTGGGTGAGTAACCTCTGATTTACGCTCTGCTTAGGACTCTGCATAGGGAAGGAGGGAGGATAGCACTAAGGGAGGGGATTGAGCAGCCTTTTCATCAGGCGCCTGTTGGCACGTGCCTACAGTGCCTTATAGTAAATCCAGCTCTGCTATCAGTATTTGTGATGTTATTCAAACTATAGGCACTTGTGTAACTGGTTGTCCTGATTGTACAGTATGTTAAACTGCTCATGCATCTATGCCCTCTATTGTTATACAATTGCACGTTGTACCGTGCTTTGGAATATGTTGGCACTCGCATATAAACAGGCTAGTTAGGGTGTATGTTCTGAAAATGATCATACTCCTGAGACTTCTGTTTGTAATGTAAATGCTCCCTATCAGGATTCCACTTTTTTTTTCCAGTTAGCATCTTTGTATCAATATGTCTAGGTAGGTAAATGATCCAGGATTGACAGGATGAATGTATTTAGCCCAAGAACAGAGGAGGCCCGTGGCTCACAAATTTTAACTAGTTACCGCACCACAAGCAGTATATCTATGCCTTGCATCTGAAGTCCTAGGGACGTAGATGTTAGTCTATTGCCACAATTGCTGCTGTGCGCACTCCCATTCTCAATTCTCACCGCCAATCATTAGTGCACAGATCAGTGAATAGGAACACAGTTCCCATTCACCGATCTAAGTGCCTGGGCTCAATGAGATACCATATTCATTAACAAAAATGAAAGTATAGCATACACTCGTGTATGCAGTAAAAAGTAACACAGAATAAAGTGTGGGAGACATCTAGTGGCCAAAACAGTAAAATTACACCTACAAACTTCCCAATAAAAAATTACATATAATATCCCATTAATTAATCCCTTACCTCCCTTCCCATAGTTTCCCCTGAATGAGTCACGTAATGTGACGACACACGTAGGGCGGAGTCAGAGGTGTGCACGCTGACGTCACAGGAATCCAAGAAGGAAGCAGGAGACAGTGTGATGGCGTGCGACTCTGTATAACTGTGGCAAACTTGGGAGTGATGGTTTTACACATGGAGATCCTCCTTGGCTGACATCTATGTGATATGCCAACACTCAAGACGCACTTCTGGTGAGTGCATTCACATTGGGAGAGTGATTAGTATCCCATATACGTGGAGGCACTACCCCCAGGAGTGCATGCACGGGGTGCAGATTGTGGTTTTAAAAGACAATATTTTGCACTATGTGCGTGTTTTAACTGTTTCAGGGTTGAGAAAGCGCAGTGAATCATTGTGGATCATAGTTTCCAAAATGAAACAAAAAAGTGAAATTCAAAAACAAACAAATCATAAATAGTTACCTTAGGGACTGAACTTTTTTTTTTTTTTTTTTTTTTTTTTTTATTATGTATGTGTAGAGTGTATATTACGGTTTTATTTTTCCAATAAGGGCTTGTAATTAGTAACGGATGCAAAACTGAAAACATACACCTTTATTTCTAAGTAAAGTATTGTTACCATAAATTGTGATACAGAATAATAACCAGGACAAATAAGTGGGTTTTAATTACTGTAGCATGTATTATTTTATAACTAGGTTGGCTGAAAACAGAGAAATTATTTTTTTCCTTTTTTTATTAAGCCTGTTAAAATGCATTTAGTATAACTTCTTGGCATAATGTACCACCCAAAGAAAGCCTAATAGGTGGCGAAAAAAAAAGGCATTGATCACTTTGTTGTGATAAGTAGTAAAAGTTATTGATGAATTAATGGGAGTGCTGTAAGGTCAAAATTGTTCTGGTCCTTAAAGGGGAACTTCAGCCTAAACAAACATACTGTCATTAAGTTACATTAGTTATGTTAATTAGAATAGATGGGTAATATAATCTCTTACCCACCCTGTTTTAAAAGTACAGGCAAATGTTTGTGATTCATGGGGGCTGAAAAAAGCCCGGGCAGTTTTCTTCTGTGCAGCTAAAAATGAGGCATGTATAAGAGAAACAAAGTTCTGATGCTGTGAAACTGTTTAAGAAACACCAGGCCTTTTCAGTGCTGCTGAGTCGATTTTTAGTCCGGAGGTTCACTTTAGTTAAATAGTTAAAATATGCTATTAAGCAGTTCACTTGCGAAGGATTGCATACTAATGTGAAAAATAAAAAATTTAGTTGGAGGAGGATTCCTGAAAGAGGAACTTTAACCAAGGATTGAACTTATTCCAATCAGTAGTGGATACCCCTTTTCCTATGAAAAATCTTTACCTTTGCTCGAATAGATCATGGGAATCTGTATAGCTGAAATTTTGAAACCCCTCCCACAGTATGTCATGACCAAAGTCCTGACAGTTTGCGGTCTTTGAACCTTGTTGCATTGTGGAAAAGAATGGCTTTTTCCAACTTCCAAGCAAGCAATATCTTATTTTGTGCATAGAACTCAGTAACAAACATTCCTTACAGATTACCTGGCAGAACTAAAGCGGTCATCACCAGTAATACATTTCAGAATATAAATTGGAGAGGAAAGATTTTACAATGGGCAAACTGACTTAATCTACTGTATAAATGATTATAAACAATAAGCAATTTTATTCATTGATATTTTCACTACAGTTCCTCTTTAACCACTTGCCGACCGCACACTCATAACGTGCGTCGGCAAAGTGGCAGCTGCAGGACCAGCGACGCAGTACTGCGTCGCCAGCTGCAGCCTAATTAATCAGGAAGCAGCCGCTCGTACGAGCGGCTGCTTCCTGTCAAATCACGGCGGGGGGCTCCGTGAATAGCCTGCGGGCCGCCGATGGCGGCTCGCAGGCTAGATGTAAACACAAGCGGAAATAATCCGCTTTGTTTACATTTGTACGGCGCTGCTGCGCAGCAACGCCGTAAGGCAGATCGGCGATCCCCGGCCAATCAGCGGCCGAGGATCGCCGCCATGTGACAGGGGACGTCCTGTCACTGGCTGCACAGGACGGATAGCGTCCTGTGCAGCCCGGATCTCAGGGGGGGGAGCAGGTAGGAGAGGGAGGGGGGGAATTTCGCCGCGGAGGGGGGCTTTGAGGTGCCCCCCCCGCCACCCACAGCAGGCAGGAGAGATCAGACCCCCCCAGCACATCATCCCCATAGGGGGGAAAAAGGGGGGGCAATCTGATCTCCCTGCCTGCACCCTGATCTGTGCTGGGGGCTGCAGAGCCCACCCAGCACAGATCAATCAAACCAGCGCTGGTCCTTAAGGGGGGGTAAAGGGTGGGTCCTCAAGTGGTTAAATCACGAAATGCTAGAGCACAGGTGTCAAACTCAAGACCTGCAGGCCAAATGTGTCCTCTTACCATTTTATATGGCCCTCAAGAGTTTCATATGTGCAGCACTGTAAGCAACAGAAGAACTGAACACTGCCTTCCTGTCCAGGAGGACAGTGTTTCTGATAGAAACATTGTCAGTTTGAGCCTGGGGGCACATCAACCCACAGAACCCTCTGTGAAATTAGCATGGTACCCCTTCTCAGATCCAAATCCCCACATAAGGCTGATAAAACAAAACACACACCTTTACCCAGCACCCTCTCCCCACAGAGAGAGCCAGGAGTATACAGCATAGAGCATATGTCCGTCAGAAAGATTAGACTAGACCTGAAGCAGGACTGGAGGAGAAAAATAAACTCTGCAGGTTGTAGATTCAAGGATCCTAGCCCTTCCACGGCTACTGCAATTACTCCACTTTATTGGAGACCATTCAATAAATGTTGATCTTAATAAGCAATTTGGCCCGTAGCTAAGCCAGTTTTAGATTTTGGCCCCTTACGTGATTAAGTTTGACACCACTGAACTAGTGTTACCATGGGTAGGGATAAAGGAAATGAGAGGCGCAACTAAGTTAGTCACTAGGGATACCCTGGATATATGGACCAGGGTACAGAAGGTGATTTATCTCTCTTGCTGTCACTGGACTTTTCTTCAGGTGCAGATAACAGAGGAGGAGTTGCAGAGGATGGATAACTACTCACAGGTCCCTTAAAACAGGACACTATTAAGCTCAAACCAGTAAAGCAGGATTTCCCAAACCTGTTCTTACAACCCACCAACAGAGCATGTCTTGCAGGCACCCTTACATATGCACAAGGGGGTAATTAGTGCCTCAGCTATATGGATTTCCACAAAACATGAACTTGTAGTGGCTCTTGGAGAGGTCTGAAAAACACTGCACTGGAGATACCGAGGGAACAATATGGTAGATTCCCCCATGGATTTCTGTTTTTGGAGTCAAATGCATTATGTAGACAAACATCCCAAGTCAATTAGAAAGGACACTAATAGAGAGGATACTAATCAATTTGAAGGGTTACACTCTGCCACCTCCCAGAAAAACCTCTGCTTACCAAGATTTACAAAATGCTATCCAAACTTGACTCGGGGACACTAAAGTACTGGGAAGTTTGGGAGGAGGATATAACGTAGACCTGAACGTTCCCAAGAGGAAAAACTCATGACTCTTATTCAGCCAGCAACCATTAGTTACAAACTGCAGGAAGTCAATATTAAGTTGTTGATAACATAAAACTTCCTCTACTATTACCAAATTTTGACCAGAATACACAGATTTCAGCAGGAGAGGGTGCGGAGCTGTAGTAAGTTAAACACATTACCATATTTGGTGGCAGAGTCCACCAATTTTCCCCTACTGGATGGGAATTGCATATATGTCCAATAACACAAAACTCCAACTTGATCCATGGCAGAATCTCTTCCATAAAACCTGTCTCCAGGGAAATGCAAACAGACCCCATTCCCTCTTCTGAATAGCTGGAAAATCTCTACTCCCTAGATATTATCACACACATTAATATTTTACATAAGTATGATACAATAATGTATAATTCCAAATGGGAATTTGAAAAGTACTATACTAAGTGGGCTACTTGGATTGAGTACAGTGCCATTATGGCATCTAATTAGGGCATACCCAGCTGCCTTATCAATTTTTGTAGGAATATCACAAACCAGTTTGAAGGATAATAGCTTAATACCAGTACTGGTAATGTACCTACAAAAGCTTCTAAGGTGATGCCCAGGAGTGGGGACCCTATAAAACCCCATATAGTTTGTAGTACAGTTAACTGAACAATACTGTATATTTGCTCTATGTGAGTGTAATCTTATTCCCATGCCATGGTTTCTTCTTTTCTTTATATATCTTTTTTGTTGTTGTATTATATAAATGGAAACAGATTTAATTTATCAAACAGTGAAATATGTGCGAGTCGAGTCTCAAAAAGGTGCATTGTACTTTAATGGGCACAATGTTTAACAAACACAACGGGGGTTGTCCACAGACCTCAGGAATCACTCTGTTAATCTCGGGGAGTCACAGATCATCGTAGGAGGTCCATCAAGCCTCCAATCATAATCCAGTCCATACACAATCGATTCCAGACTCAACCCTTGCGCGAATAATCTTCAGAATTTATTGTAATAATGCATGCGGTTATACAGCAGACAAAAAAGCACAACGTTTCGGGCTACATGCCCTTTCTCAAGTGCTTAACCATCTGAACAAACTTAGACCTTCATATAAAACACACACATATTGACACACCCCTCCAAAGCATTAAGGGGCGGGCACAAAACTTTTCCAGAACATTAACCCTTACTCCTGAAAAGACAACCATTTATCATAAGAAGCACTTTAAACTGAAGTCCTCGTTAAGGCCACTGGGGGACTGCGTCCCCAACCTGTCCATCCACCAAGCCTCACGCCGCAACAGCGCACTCCTAAATTCTCTACCTTCTTGGCGCTGAACCACTTCGAGTACCTGCCATCGAAGCTGGCTCACGCCATGATTAAATTCCGCAAAATGGCGTGCGAGGGGATATTCCCGTTTTTTATCCTCATCCTTTTTCTTTTTACACGCTTCGGGGTGGCGAATGTTGCTATTATGCTCGTTGAGTCTAGTTTTAATGTCCCTTGAGGTCTGGCCAACATAGGACAGACCGCAAGGGCATTTGATTAAGTACACAACACCCGTCAAATCGCAAGTAGCGAAATCTCTAATAGGAACCGGCATAACCGATCTAGTACTTTGTACGTTGGGCCCCCTTATAATGCCATTGCAATGCTGGCAATTGAGACATGGAAAGGTCCCTTTCCTAGGGGTACCTAAAAACACCTGGCGGGGTAATTTAGATCTCCCAATGTCCGCCCTTACCAATTGGTCTTTAATGGACTTACCCTTGCGGTAGACGAACCTAGGGGGTGCTCGGCAGATCTGGGCAAGCAGATCCAGTACATTCGGTTAAAGCGTATCACGTCTGATGATACGTTATATTGGAGGCAGGCTGAGCTCCTCACTCAGGATTTTGTAATAAGAGGGTATGATCAGAGAAGATGTGAGGAGTTAGCAGTAGAGGTGGGAGCTATGAATAGGGAAGCACTGAGAACTTATGGTGTACAGAAGGATGATAATGACACTAATGTAAATTTTATTACGACATTTTGCAGGGAGTCCTCGATTCTGCGGGACAATGTCCTCCAGTTTTGGCCACTGGTGGAGGCGGATCCTCTGCTTGCCCAGATCTGCCGAGCAGCCCCTAGGTTCGTCTACCGCAAGGGTAAGTCCATTAAAGACCAATTGGTAAGGGCGGACATTGGGAGATCTAAATTACCCCGCCAGGTGTTTTTGGGTACCCCTAGGAAAGGGACCTTCCCATGTCTCAATTGCCAGCATTGCAATGGCATCATAAGGGGGCCCAACGTACAAAGTACTAGATCGGTTAAGCCGGTTCCTATTAGAGATTTCGCTACTTGCGATTCGACGGGTGTTGTGTACTTAATCAAATGCCCTTGCGGTCTGTCCTATGTTGGCCAGACCTCAAGGGACATTAAAACTAGACTCAACGAGCATAAGAGCAACATTCGCCACCCCGAAGCGTGTAAAAAGAATAAGGATGAGGAGAAAAAACGGGAATATCCCCTCGCACGCCATTTTGCGGAATTTAATCATGGCGTGAGCCAGCTTCGATGGCAGGTACTCGAAGTGGTTCAGCGCCAAGAAGGTAGAGAATTTAGGAGTGCGCTGTTGCGGCGTGAGGCTTGGTGGATGGACAGGTTGGGGCCGCAGTCCCCCAGTGGCCTTAACGAGGACTTCAGTTTAAAGTGCTTCTTATGATAAATGGTTGTCTTTTCAGGAGTAAGGGTTAATGTTCTGGAAAATTTTTGTGCCCGCCCCTTAATGCTTTTGGAGGGGTGTGTCAATATGTGTGTGTTTTATATGAAGGTCTAAGTTTGTTCAGATGGTTAAGCACTTGAGAAAGGGCATGTAGCCCGAAACGTTGTGCTTTTTTGTCTGCTGTATAACCGCATGCATTATTACAATAAATTCTGAAGATTATTCGCGCAAGGGTTGAGTCCGGAATCGATTGATTGTGTACACAATGTTTAACAACCATTTTATAGAAAAACTCATTTGAATACGAGAAAAAAAGGACATGGTTGTAGAAACATTACAATGGGTATGCCTGCCCTGAAATAATTTGCTTTTATTTTATCCTCGGAAGTAGAGCAACAATTTAAAGTCAAACTGCAGCCAAGACTACTACTACTACTACTACTTGTTTTTGTTTGCTGGGCATACACGGCTCGTTTTTTATCAATCGAGCCGCTGATTGCTCGATTGATAATATCCGACGTGTCCGATCACCGCACCGGATCGATACCACGCTCGATCCCCGCGGGCGGACAATGGAAGAAACGAAGCGGAGATAAGAAAATGCCCGCGGGGACGAGCAGGAATCGATCCACGCGCCTGCGTGGATGAGCAGAGACGCGCCGGCATCGAGCCAGCGGCTCTATTCCGGTGCACAATTGCACCGTGTATGCCCAACAGGACAGTTTAGACTCTGTACCAAGCTATAACTTATCTCTGTTGAGAGAAACATTCTTCACTGGCCCCCAACTGTGTCTAACTAAGTAAACAGCTGGATTGTACATGTTAGGTTCACCATAAAGTTTGCAGTTCAAATAAGTTTAAACCCACAAAAAAAATTAGACATCTATTGAAGTTTTTTGTTTTACTTTTAATACCATATTTCAAAGTGTCCAAAGCAACCATCTACAAAATTAGGGTAAAACAGCGTTGATAGAAGATTGGAACATTTTACAAGTCTTAAAGGGAACTTGTCAAGACAGACAGAACCTAGCAGAACTGAGGCTTTCATTCACTGCTGGAGGTTGTCACTGCCTAATAAGGTGCTAGTTCCAGTGCACATTACTGGGCATGATGCTGTAAGACATGCTTATTACTAGAACTAACACTGCTGTCAAAAGCTGGGAATGAAAGCCTCTAGTGCTGGAAGGGAACCCTGTCTATGGCAGACATACAGTCCCAACTGGTTCTCTTCAAGGGAAAGTATCAAAATAATTACTAAGCAAGAAAGAATTTAAAGTGTTTGTACAAACATCTCTTTTATTCTAATATCCTCCTAAGGCAAGACGAAAAATAGACCAAGTTGAGTTTTATTGTACAAACTGCCGAGCACCCATATTTATATATATATTTATATATATGTATATAGATTTATATTCAACTCACGCACTCAGTTGAGGAACAGTTAACGAATGGTATTTTAATCAGGTTATTAAGGCCAGTAACGTAGCTGTACTCTTAGCACAGCCAACTGTGGAATGCAAAAATCTTACTAGCTTATGAGGGCTGAACCCACGTGCTACACAAGGCTATATAACAAGATAGAATATGACCCATAACCAACTATATTTTGAACAATCTTTGTGATTTTTGAATATATGAGATAATACAGTATAAAAAAAAAAAGATGCACTTTCTATGCACCTCTGTCTTCTGTTTTTTTTTTCTCTGAATCCCCCCTAAGGCTAGAAACCCACTAGGAGAGCTTTTCTGAGCGTTTTGTGATTTGAAAAGCTCTAGCTAATGTAATGCTATGGGTGTGATCCCACTTGAGTGACGTGATTTTATAAAAATCCCCCGTAGCATTGCATTACCAAGAGCTTTTTCAAATCACTCACGCTTACAAAGCGCTCCCAGTGGGTTTCTGGCCTAAAACCCTGAACAGGAGCAGTGAAAGTCTACAAAATGGTCTGCACAATTTTAACACCATTTTAGGTCAAATATAACAACTGATGTGTAAAAAAAACCCAAAGAACAAATGCTTAACTATGTAGGATACCAACCAGTGGCACTACTATAAAACTATTTGCTCTCATAAATGTACGTTTCATTCAAAATCCTATTATCACTATTCTTTCAGCATCCTGTTCTTTCCTTAAGGAGGCTTATTCACACTCAAGAGATATGTTGTGGCAATACCATTACAATGCACATCCACTTAGGTAACCACTATGTTTTGCACAAATGTGTCCTGCAAAGTAGTAACGCATTGTGTGGCAGAACAGTGGAAATGTCAAATTCTTTTCTATGCAATCTCCACATAGAAAGCAATTTCAATAACTATATGCATGTCATTCTACTGCACAGCACATAGTGTGAACAAGCCCTATTCTATATACTGTATATCGGTTTTGCTGTCAAAAGTAAAAACACTTCCACAGTTATAAGTGTATGAAGTAAATAAAGCTACAAATCTTGATGAAGATTTGTGTGTGCCAGCACCAAACCAAAAAAGTAAAACATACAATAAAGGATACTGGCTCTTGCAGTGTTCTCCCCAGAATTATTTTTCCAGCCGGGTGGCATGAAATAGTAGCCAATTGGGGCGAAATGAGAGAATGCAGGGCCAGTGCTTCTGCGAGCAACTCTGCTTACAGAATAAGAGATGGTGAGCTGATGTCAGCGGGGTGCTGACCAAAACTAGCCGGGAGGAGCAGCTGGCTAAAAGAGCCTGGGGAGAACCGTGTCTGTTGCACACAATGCTTTATTAAACCATAGTAGAACTATATGTTCAATGTCTAAAAATCGATGTAGTCTCTCTCAACACAGAAAAAGACATCCTGCAGCCCTGAAAGTCCATTAATGGGTAACCGGTCATATGGCACCATAAATGCGCCCGCAATAATATGTAGTACTCACTGGACCCTGCACTGAGCATCTGAGACAACACGGGTGGCCTTATATTACTAGCTGCCCTCCACTTAAGCTGTCACTGCGGAGCATCCGATATATCGCCGTGAGGTGATAACTATAGCATGCACTGTGCTTGCTGACTGAGGGTGGGATGCAGTTCTAGTACTTGTGTCACGTGGGTCAGTGCCAAAAGGGTGAGGACTATAGAAACTAAGTCACGTGACATGGTAACATGCTGACTCATTTGCTACACTACTTTATTTAGCTTCTATACATATGAACCTTGCATGTGTCGTGGCTGAGGTGGTTTGATTACTCCTGTGTCTGGAGTTATATGGGGGAACTATATCCATATTACAGGCTGAGGACAGTGAGCTCCTCAGCACATGAGAGGTATATATGCAAGTCTCATGCATCAATCTGTAAATTGGAGCTCATTTTGAAATGGAATATGGATTAAGGTTCTGGTTGTATAGCAGTGTTTTGTTCAACCAGTCTTTTCCCCTCATACCAGTAACTGCACTATATACACCAGGTTACAAACTTCTTGCCTAGCATTTATATAGGCTTCCAGGGCTGCAGGATGCGTCCTATGCTCTATGTTAGGAAACCCCTTGATTAACATTTATTTTCAGGTTTCCCATTAAATTTTCAGTGTGCATGCTAGTAGACAATGTGGGGCTGGGTAAGGTTTAGGGTTCAAACACTTACAGATTGGGTGCAGTTATGGTAACCGCCAGCAAAGCTGGTAGCACATCGCTTGAGTTCTCTATGCCACATCACTTATGAGTTACATACAACTACACTGGTATCTGTTTAGACAGAAGATCACAACTACAGAATAAGACCTTTTCCAAATGTGCTAGGACTATTAAAGAGTTTTACTAGTACCTCGTTATTCTACAGTTGCCTTTTAAAATCCCAGGTCTATAGTGCTGCCCATTACTGGGCTGGGATCTAGAAATTTCTGTTCAAGCTTTTAGCCCTAATAGCATAAAAATTATCCCGTCACTCTGAGAAGCACCAATTCTAAAAACAAAACAAAAAGACCCAGTTTTAGGTTTTGTCTTGAGGTAGGGGGATTAGAGATCCCACATCTATAAATTATTGTGCAGAAAAATGAGTGTCACATTACAGACACAGATCTCTGCCTTTTGAGTGAAAATCCTCTCTCAATGTCATTTATAAAATTCTGAAGTAAACCGCTGTAAATACAAAACAGTATAAAAATATACACAAGGTAAAATATTTAAAAATGCATGGGAGGGGAAAGGCTAAAAAGGCTTGCTCTTCAAAATACTAGACATACACAAACAAATAAAAGGTGCTTCTCTTATTTTTCCTTTGAAAATAACGAATCATGTCACAAATTGAGAAGCAAGGAAAAATTGATACTTGTTTTTAGGTATCTAAGTGCCTTATTCACATAAAAATAAGTGTAAGTTTCACATTCTTGTAGACAGACTAGATGTTTAATGTTGATACCAAAGTGAATTGTGTAAGATGATGCAGTGGTGTGTTATAGAGAACAGCAACTTTCAAAATGAATGGAAGGTAAGGTCCTAAACGAAATCTGAACACAGGCATAATATTTTGATTTTTATAGACAAACTCTAGTTTATAAGTGGTCTTTATCATAAGTCTACTTTCCAAAATTTCAGTTCCAGTACAAGGAATAGAGAGGAGCTGTATTTTAAAGCACACTTGCAGCATGTTAACACATTGTAAATAGCACAGGGCAAAGGATACGCATACAAGCCTAGCTAAACCTACAACTTAACTTGTGAAAGCACACCTTATTTTGGTAAATTATAGGCATTTTTAGCACCGCATTTTACAAAAATGTGTTTTATATTTGCCTGCAGATGTATACCTGTCCATACAGATGCAGAGCACTTTGCATCTTTCCTAGTTAGAAAGTAGGGTCTTGAAACCTCCACTTGCGAGAGTGGGGGTGGGGAGGAGGGTAGGCAATGCAGCAGTATGTTAAATTCTTACTTCATCAAAGGCTTTCACAGCTTCTTGGCGTTTTAAGTTACTGGGTGGTGTCAAAAGTGTCTGGCATGCTCCATCACTGTTCCTGCGCTGCATATCTTTAAAATATCAGACAGTCATATGCTTTAAATTCTATGGAAAAAAAGCACATGACAAATTTTATTGAATTGTATTAAGATACTCTACATGAGAGGTACAGGAACAGTAAGAGGAAATGCACCAGGCACATATCAAAACCAGGGAACATTTGCTCTACTTCAGGTAGGATCACCATTAGCCCCAATATGCGCATTGTCCACTGGCAAATCTTATTTACTTAATAAAATCTTGTGTTGAAAAACAAATAAAAACCAAAACATGGAAACTTAGTCTGTAGAAACTGATCAAGTAAAGCATGCTTACCCAATGGGGTAAACACTTTAGTGTATGGTACCTTAAATCAGATGTGGAAGACATGATATGTAAGGCTCAATATTGCATAGCCTTAAAGCACCTATACACGAACTGATGTTTCCAATAAAAAATTAAATTGGAATTAAAACATTGGATGGAACAAAAAGTTTTTAAAAATAGTACCTACATGGATTTATTTTAGCCAAAATATGAATTAACCACCCTGGCGTTCTGATTAAATCGCCAGGGTGGCTGCGGGAGGGTATTTTTTAAATAAAAAAAAAACTATTTCATGCAGCCAACTGAAAGTTGGCTGCATGAAAGCCCACTAGAGGGCGCTCCGGAGGCGATCTTCCGATCGCCTCCGGCGCCCAGAATAAACAAGGAAGGCCGCAATGAGCGGCCTTCCTTGTTTTGCTTATATCGTCGCCATAGCGACGAGCGGAGTGACGTCATCGACGTCAGCCGACGTCGTGACGTCAGCCGCCTCCGATCCAGCCCTTAGCGCTGGCCGGAACTTTTTGTTCCGGCTACGCTGGGCTCAGGCGGCTGGGGGGACCCTCTTTCGCCGCTGCTCGCGGCGAATCGCCGCAGAGCGGCGGCGATCAGGCAGCACACGCGGCTGGCAAAGTGCCGGCTGCGTGTGCTGCTTTTTATTTCATTAAAATCGGCCCAGCAGGGCCTGAGCGGCAGCCGCTGGCGGTGTTGGACGAGCTGAGCTCGTCCAGACCGCTCAGCTGGTTAAACACTTAAAGAGAATCTTAACCCTGCCACCTAAAAAAAGTTTCACTTACCCAGGACTTCCCCAAGCCCACTTGCATCTGTCCTGTTTCCTCGGCGCTCCTCCAGTGTCCTCCGGTCCCTGCTGTGCGTTTGTTTCATTTTAGGGAGTCAAGCCCCCGGCCACTCGTAGTCTTCTCGGCCTTGCCGCCATCAAGAACGTCCTGTGCTGGTGCAGTACACCTGCGCAGCACACGCTTGACGGTGGAAAGGCAAAAAAAAAAAAAAAAGTACAAAAAGTAGAGTACGTGTGGCCGGACGAAAATGAAACTACTGCGCAGCGGGGACCGGAGGACACTCTTGGAGCGGCGAGGGCACAGGACGGCTGCAGGGGACTTGGGGAAGCCTCGGGTAAGTGAAACTTGTGCCAGGGTTAAGCTTTGCTTTAACCTCTTGAGGACTGCTGTGTTAAACCCCCCTAAAGACCAGGCACATTTTCAATAAATTGGCCACTGCAGCTTTAAGGCCAAGCTGCAGGACCACACGATACAGCACACAAGTGATTCTTCCCCCCTTTTCTCCCCACCAACAGAGCTCTCTGTTGGTGGGGTCTGATTCCCCCCCCCCCCCCCCCCCCCAGTGTTTGTTTATTTATTTGCGTTTGTTTATTTGGGTTTTTTTAAAAATAAAAATGGTGTTTTTTTTCCCGTTGTATACTCCCCTTTCTCCCTCCGCCGGCCAATCCCTGTGATCAGCTGTCATAGGCTTCAGCCTATGACAGCCGATCACCTCTGTGGCTCAGGAGGGGACAGCCGCGCCACACGGCTGTCCCCAGTACAGCGCTGCTGCTGATCACAGCGCTGTACGGGTAATTAGACGGCGATTACGCCGTCTAACAGTCTCCCATTGCCACTCGGAGACTGAAGGCAGAGCTTAGCTCCGCCCACCAAGCAGGAGATGCGCGCGCATCTTGCGTGCGATCTCCTGCAAAACAGAGCCCCAGGACTTTACGCCAACCGGCGTTAGGCGGTCCTGGGGCTGCCGCCGTGGCCATGCCCATCGGCGTGACGCGGTTGGCAACAGGTTAAGTTTTAATTTACTGAGGGCTGTTTGGTAATAAAAAAAAAATACTAACAAATTTGGTCTGTAAAATACCGCACAGAGTATTTTGTAAAAACAAAGATGGAGGCAACTCCTGGCACTGCGGCAAAAATCACTGTAATTTATTCATCAAAAAATTGTAGCTGTGACAAGTGCATTGAGTCAAGAGCACAAGTACAGAACGTGCATACTGTTACCGGGGAGAGAATTCAGTGGGTGAGCCATTTTCGTGCGGGGCGGCACTTCCTCTGAGGCTGTGTCCAGCATTCAGTATTTTAGACTTTTCCAGTAATGTAGAAGTCTCACCAGCTGTGGAGTAGGTCTCTGCACCAAGCTGTGATTCTTCTCCTACAAGTGGTCTGCATGAGCCAGTTCTGTCTGACAGTTTACTAGAGTAAAATGCTTTCTGCATCCCTTTAGATGACTAGAGGGCCCTCTTCTGTGTATTAGTATATAGGTCTGCACATTTAAAGGTATACAGACAAGCCTCTGAATGTCTCCTCCTCTTCCTATTGGCTGTTTGCATTAGTCTGTCAATTTTACTGCATGCTGATTGCTAGTTACCGACAGGTTCAGGCTGCTGTTAAATACCAAACATTTTTACTCGTTTTACTAAATGCGCTAATCTTTAAGAATTTACATTTCTTGACATATATTGAAGTATTTACCACACAACTTGGTAATTTACCTCACTAGTCAGTAATTATATATTTTAACGTGGTAACAGCTTTAGTGAATTAGCTTTTTTTTTAAACTATTCGGTAAAACCAGATGTTTTCTGCATTAATGAATACTGTAATGCTTAGTGAATTCAAGCCTGAGTTGGAAATGCTGTTCTTTTATCAACTAAGCGGTTGTGAGGGTGCAAGCAATGCACAACTGCTATCCACATAATTTTATACTACATTAAAGTGTAACTGTTGGGCGTAATAAGGATGCTAACCAGGCAATCCAAAAGTTAAAATCACTTTTCCTGTTGAAAAATGATCACTCAGTTTACCTGACTTATTTGGTACACACAAAAAAAAAAAAAAAAGTTGCAGGGCATGCTGGGTTGTCCTTTTTTGCTTCTCTACTTCCCCTCAAACTTAACTAATGCAGCCTGATTAGCTGAAGCCTCTTTTACTCCTGTTTTCCCCTCCCATACCTCTGTTCCTCTCTGATTGGCCAATATTTCTCATGCTGTGACAATGCACTTTCTATAGTGAAGGGCGGGCAAATCAGGCAGAGGAGAGTAAGGGAGGAAATTACATTAGCATTGGCTTCAAAATATCCACACATAAAATGGGAAATGCTAAGGAGGTTTGGCTGACAGCTCCTCTTTAACGCAGCACAAAGCCAATGGTAGCAGTGTTACAATCACTGTAAAATCAGGTTTATACAAAATTCTTACAGAATAGCAAGTGGCACACAGCAGTATTATAAAATATCAAACAGGGAAGCACTGTTTGCTTACCGATGGTGTAAACATTCCATGGCATATGGGTATTGCCACCTAGTTTACAATGTGCCAACACACTTCATGTGTGATTTAAGTGTGTTACAGCATCCTTCAACAAAGATTATTTAGGAAAGAACAATGATAAAGAGAAGAGCTACTTTAAAAGAACTACTTCAGAAGTTGAGAACTATCAGATTTTAGGGTGGGTAGGGAAGTTTACCACAAGATCAAGAGCCTATTAAATATACAGGTTTCAAATTCAAGGTCTGCAGTGAGTCTGAGGTCTGGAAATCAACCCTTAAAGCGGAACTGTAGATATAAAATAAACACATGGTTTCACACACCTGGGGCTTCCCCAAATCCCCAGTAGCCGTCCTGTCCCGCTCCTCAATGAGCCTCCGTTCTCCCGCGTCCAGCTACTTTCGGTTTCACCGCCGGGCCACTGTGCCTTGACTTACAAGTCGAGGTACGGGACCGAGCGGCGGCGGGGGAACGGAGACTCGAGGAGATTCGGCGCGGGACAGGACAGCTGCTGGGGGCTTGGGGAAGCCCCAGGTAAGTGGAACAATCTGTTTATTTTTTTATCTACATTTCCGCTTAAAACAAATAAGTTTTTTGCATTCATATGTAGTTAAGCTACTTCTCAGTTAGGCAAATTACAAGAACCTTTTGGCCCCCGACAGTGGTGCTTACTGAAAAGGTTTCAGACGCATAACTGTATATCCATACTTTAATATATTCTAAAGTCTATATACATATAAATATGCATCTATACACAAATGTAATATAAACACATTTACAATAATAAGCAAAATGTATACATTTTAGCTTAAATTATGCTTAAAAAAAAATCAAGTATTCTGAAAAATGTAATGTTTAAATTCATAAATTACATCAACATTTTACATCTGCAAAAAAAACTATAGGCCAAACAGTTACTGTGCCTTAATAACCTGGTAAAGATCTGTTCCTGCTTATGCAATCACACAAAATTAGCTGCCATGTCATCATCATCTGGGGGAGGACAGGAGACCCACAACATAAACAAGGAGGAGAAGTTCAATTCTCTGAGCAGACATATCTGCCATCTTAATAGGAACAGAACAAAATGTACTTTGGTTACATAGGTACAGAAGTCATTAATAAATTAAGCACACATTTCATTGACACAATGGATCTGTTCCAGTGTGTACTGTTCAAAAAGCACCGCAACTTAACAGCACCAATTGACTGAGGCACAATCTTTTACATGTAGTAGCACCATCTGAATTTTCATTGAGGCATGACAGAAATCCTGTCAAATCCCTCATGTGACTCAAATCCAAGTGCCATTCCACTTCTGCTCATCCTTTGAGCTACGTCCTCCAGGAAAAAAAAAAAAAAAAAAACCCAGAAAAAAAAAATACAAACATAAAAGAAATACAATTTTTTTTTTACACATTTCTAATATAAATAAGGTGTACAGTTGTAATTCTCCGGATCTCATTCACAGTGGAATAAGGATAGGTGTGTCTTAGCGCAGACTGGTAAAAGATGAAGCGATTTTATTTTTGAGCCAGTGGTAGCTACAAAAGAAAGACTGAGGGACGGTACTGCCTCAGACTTGAGCACCTTGTTGATGGAAGGTGGACAGAACATAAAAAAACATGTTAAAAAGTAAAAAAAAAAGAAGAAGATAAAATAGCAGGTCTGTATTTGCATAGGTGAATTCAATGAGGTAGATAATTAAATACCTGCAGAAAACAGAAACATAGATTAGTAATATTTCCAATTTCATGAGCCACACATTCTTTTTCAACTTTTTTTTCAACAGGTCTTTAGGGATGGTCAATGAGATGCAAATTTTGAGTTGATACAGGATTATGCAAATTTTGTATGCAGCTTTATGTAGTTTGAAATGGACCAATTCAATTTTACCTCAGCAGGATATGAATGGCCCATGTTCAAGCTGCATACATTTGCATAGAAAATTAACAATACTGCATCACCTTAAAATTATTTGCATCTCATTGACTATCCCTACTGGTTTCTAGAGATGATCAATTAGATGCAAATAACTCCAGCTTGCATGCAGCTTTCATGTAAATTGGTGCAGCTTGGAAATTGGCCAATCAGAATTCAAATTGCTTTTGATAGGTCAAATTCTAATGGTGTGTACACACTAAAGCTGAGTACACACGTACGATAACGATCGTTCAAAAACGAACGATAACGACAATCGGAACGATAATCGTGCGTTCAAAAAGTGTGAACGATCGTTTTTGTGAACGATAACGATCGTTATCGTTCAATCGGACCGATCCAACCCGGCGGATTTTTTCGAAAGATAATCGTTCAATCGTTGCAGTGTGTACAAAGATCGTCCGATAACGCATGTTCTTATTGCCTGTCATAACGTCACTTCCGTTTGCGCACGCATTTTTTTATCGTTCGTCGTTCAGTACTTTATACTTATATCGTTCACGTGTGTACACAATCGTTCATTACGAACGATCTTTTCAGTCTAATTTGAATATCGTGTAAACGTCACGAATCGTTCGTAACGAACGATCTTTATCGGACGTGTATACGAACCTTAAAGATCTTAGACCAATTTTACCATCTTCCATGTAGTATGAGAGCCATACTCTACACCAGTGGTCCCCAACCTTTTTTAACCCAAGGACTGCTTCAGCATGAGGCAATTTTTCCAAGGACCGGGCGTATGCAAGCATATGCGGTGGCGGTGGTGTTATTGCCGGGGGACAGGCATGCTCTACAGACAGGGTCATTACATAAAGCAGTCCTGGCAACACCAGCCCTACCTAACCACTTTCTTCATCAACCTCAGCACTTTGGAAAATATGTCTTTGCACTGCACTGGGGCTGCTGCATAAGCCACCAGCACAAGGTACATTTGGTGTGAATGGGAGTACTGCCTGGATTTCCTTATCTACTGGAACAGTCATTTCCTACCCTCATCTGCCTTCCCTCACTTTTACCCTTCCCTCCTCTCCACAGCCCCTTTACCCTCCTCCCCACACTCACTTCACCCTTCCCTCCTCCCCACACACACTTTTACCCTTCCATTCTTCTGCCCACACTAGATTCCAGCATCAGCTGCTCACCTCTGTGCAGACTGAACTCTGTGGCTGGCAAGAGACCAGAGCATACCAGTCATTCTCACTGCTGCCACCTGGTGTCCATACAGACAGAAAGCATGCTGCATTACAAATAATAGACACTAGGTGGCAGCAGTAACAATGGCTGCAGACGGCTCTTTTCTATAGCTTCCGGCAAACTTCAGTGACACGTCTCTCTGCACTGTGATGACAGACTGCACGGCCCAGCTCAGAGCAGCCTGCGACCAGGTAGTGGGCCGCGGCCCGGGGGTTGGGGACCCCTGCCTACACGGTCTATTCTATGGAGCTGAACTCCCCATCAGATAAAAATCTTTGCAAGATGTTGCACACAGATGCTGTACACATTCAAAAGATCAGTATCTGCAAACGATCTGTTCCTGCAAAAGATCCGTTCCTGCAAAATGCATTCATAGTCTATGATATCTGCAGATCCTCATACACACCTTGTTTAACAGACATTCATCTGCAGATCTGACATTCATCTGCAGATCTGACAATCATCTGCAGATCCAAAGATACTTCCTGGTGGATCGGATCTGCAGATGAATGTCTGTTAAACAAGGTGTGTATGCATGCAAGCCACAACTATTTGCATAGCATTTCCCATCTATGTTGGTCTCTACAGAAATGTATTTGTATCTCAGTTAGCCAAACCGCTTCACATTTTCAGATAATTGCAAAGGAAAAGTAAGGCCCCTTTCACACAGATTAGCACAATTTGGTTGCTATGTAATGCAACTGAATGGCAGTGTTTGCTATCACAGAAGAGTCAGCTGCTGACAGAGGGTCCTGTTACTCTGCAGCAGAAATCTTCAGCATCTTACGTCTAGTGGGTGACCACTGCCCACCTGGATCTGCAAGCATGGGATGGACAACAACCCTCTGCTAATGCAGAATGCTTGCAACTGCCTGCAAGCACCTGGCAGAACCATGGGATGCATCACTGTTCAAGCTACCAATGTGAAAGAAGCCTTAAAAGGACAACTATCAAGATAGCTTTTCCAACAAAGCCAAATATTAATTAGGAGACAAAACACAGTGTTAGAAGCACCCATGCATAGAAAGTACTTGGACTATGAATTAACATTTTGTATTTAGATAATAGATTTTTAGATCCTAAAATTGCCGGTGCTAGTTACAGTACCCTAGATCCAGTATGGGTTGGTTATTTATAGTTCCTGCTAGCCAATCGCATCATTCCCTATGTCAATATTCTATCTTTACTATTTTTTCAGATTTTGCCATATTTTCGAAGTTTCGCTGCAGGATGACCTATCACAATTTGCAGCACTATGGTAAAGGTCTTTGACTGGCAGCATGAGCTGCGTCTTGGAAGTTTATTGCCGAAGAGGTTTTTTTTACTTGCAGATCCCCACCTATTGGCCACTATTGGTAGGATTGGGAAAAGGGGAGTTGACAGAGTCACGGAGAGTAGGCGCACTGTCACCACTGGATGGAAGACTATGTGATTGGCTGCATGCCTTGGGGATCACACTTGGATGCACACAAGGGAAGCCACTTTATGAAGCTGTGTGGCTTCATTTATACAGTGTCATCTAAAACGAATAAAATATTGTCCAGTCAGTTCCACCCCACTTTACATTGATATATATGTTACGGCCAGAACCCGAAGTGTGGCCACTTCGCGTTCTGGCCAGCCACTTCAGGTTCTGGCCGGCCAATGTGCGAAGTGGCCGCAGCGCAGCGGCCAATGTTAGAAACGTTATGTTTATGCCGTCTCACTGCGGCCAAATTTATGACAACTTGCTTAATTGAATTAAATATAGCCGGCGGCAATGTAATAGATGAAGCCGCCGGCTTTCTCACTGCCTCTCTCCTCCCCCCCCCCCCCCCGCCTCTCTCCTCTCCCCGCCTCCCATACAATAAGTAGCAGCCGGCGGGGACACGCGTCCGAGAGTCGTTCGTCGCGACAGGGGAATCCTGCCGTTCCTGCAGAGTGGGTGCTGGCAGAAGCAATGTCTGCAGCCTCTCCGCTCTGCTGCCCCTGCCGCGACGAACGACTCTCCGGCTGCATGTCCCCGCCGGCTGCTACTTATTGTATGGGAGGCGGGGAGAGGAGAGAGGCGGGAGGGGGGGGTACGGAGAGAGGCAGTGCGAAAGCCGGCGGCTTCATCTATTACATTGCCGCCGGCTATATTTAATTAAATTAAGCAAGGTTGTCAAATTTGGCCGCAGCGAGACGGCGTAAACATAACATTTCTAACATTGGCCGCTGCGCTGCGGCCACTTCGCACATTGGCCGGCCAGAACCTGAAGTGGCTGGCCAGAACGCGAAGTGCCCACACTACGAGTTCTGTCCATAACATATACAAAAAACGATCCACAAGGGGTTTTAAAGGAACAGCATCAGTCTTTAATTCTTCATGAGTATTATACCATTTGATTGTAGTCGTACAGACAGAATATCCAATCCCAACACGTGCTTCACGGCCCAGGGACGCTTCCTCAGAGGCAAACAAGTACGTTCAGTCTGTTAAAAATACACAATACATACAAACAATTGTCAATACACCTACCCTCCATCAGATGTCTGCGTAAAGTGAAATCAGGGTAAAATCCCCATCTACTCAGTTATCTTACCACAGTGAGTCGGGCAATTCATAAGGAACAAGCGAATGGATCTCAATCTAGAAAAACATATAAAGATGGAGATCACCCTACTGCACAACCACAAAAAACACATTCCATGTAGTAAGTGATGGAATGTGTTTTTTGTGGTTGTGCAGTAGGGTGATCTCCATCTTTATATGTTTTTCTAGATTGAGATCCATTTGCTTGTTCCTTATGAATTGCCCGACTCACTGTGGTAAGATAACTGAGTAGATGGGGATTTTACCCTGATTTCACTTTACGCAGACATCTGATGGAGGGTAGGTGTATTGACAATTGTTTGTATGTATTGTGTATTTTTAACAGACTGAACGTACTTGTTTGCCTCTGAGGAAGCGGCCCTGGGCCGTGAAACACGTGTCAGGCATTGTTGGTGTTGGGATTGGATATCCTGTCTATACAACTACAATCAAATGATATAATATTCACGAAGAATTAAAGACTGATGCTGTTCCTTTAAAATCCCTTGTGGATCGTTTTTGTATATATTCATTTATTCAGTGCCTGTTCCCCTGTGTGCTGTAAGCCACGATCATGGCAACATAGGGAAACCAATCACTGAAAGGTAAACAAAGTATGGGCAAACACTGACCTTACAGCATTTGCTGTGGCAACAGGTGTAACTCACGTGTTCTGTTCTATGCCGGTGTTGGGAGGGGTGGGGGGTTGTTGGTGGTTTGTATGCATAGTGGCATGGGAAAGGAGTTATGTAGCAGGTGGCGTACACTGTGAGAACAATGCTCTCGCCCGTTGCAGCGCCAAAATGATCCACCAGGACAGATCGCTGGGTTTAGGCACTGCTGTTCACACGCTGGATTCTCAGCAGAGGCTATAGTTATTGGCAGAGATTCATCAGGCATGTGTACGGAGCTTAACATCAAGTAACTCTCTTAAAGTGGATCCGAGATAAACTTTTACTCATTGCATAATTGTGTTCCTTTCATGTAGTTTATATGGCATTCCTCAAGCCAAATACTTTTGTTTTGTTTTAATACTCGAATTCCCTATAAACTAACCAAGCCTCGCCCATAGCTTTTTTCAGACAGCCTTGGCACTCAGTCCCATGTAGCAAGGGCTTATGGGAGCTCAGTCTGGGCATGAGGAGGAGGTTACTAGCCATTGATTTCAGAGGCAGAGGGGAGGAGGCGAGGGGACTGAATTTACACACAGGCAAGCTGATAGCATCTCCAGCCTTCAGCCTGTGACAAACAGAACATGGCTGCCCTCATTGGATCACAGGAATAATCAAACTTTTGAAGCTGTTTGCAGCTCGATATGCTGTGTAAACTATCTAAACTTTAGATAAGATATATAGACAAGTTACTTGTTATAGTTAGTTTTTCATCTCGAATCCACTTTAAGGACATAGTTGGCTTCTGCCTCATCTGATATCAACTGAAAGACTGGATTCCTTGATAATGGTTCTGAAATTAACAGGTGGACAAGGTGATGTGTGTGTGTGGGTAGAAGAATAAGTCTGTAGGTTAGGAGGCACTTACTCTTCAACAGTTGCATATTGCTTACAGGTCCACAAGTAGATAGTCACTCTAAAGGCCCATTCACACTTAAAAGCGCAAAACTGTTTTGTGTGGGTGATTTTACCACGATTAGCGTGGTAAAATCACTGTACACTCGTGATTCAGAGCGATACCGCTCATCAATTTTATAAGCACTGTATCGTGATTAAATGCTGCAGGCAACGAGTTTTGTAATTGCCGTTAATTGCAAAACGCCCGTGATCTGCGGCAATCGCAGCAGTGAGATCACTGCCATAGGGTTACAATTGCGCTAGTGCTTTAACAAGCGTAGCACTTCAGCAGTTAGCGGGAATCCCCTGCTAATTGCCCTAGTGTGAATGGGCCCCAAGGTCACAGCACGGCAGCACGTACCTGAAGTGAGAGATATGTGAAGGCTGTCATTTACTTTAAAACAATACCAGTTGCCTGGCAATCCTGTTGATCCACTGCCTAAAATACTTTTGGCCACAGACCTAAACAAAGATATTTCAGACAAAGATCTGACAAGATTAGCCACATGTTTGTTTCAGGTGTGCGATTCAGACACTACTGCGGCCAAGGAGATAAGCAGGATTGCTAGCCAACTGGTATTGTTTAAAAGGAAATAAATATGGCAGTCTCCATATACCTCTAGTTTAGGTTCCCTTTAACAAATAAGAAATGACAGCTACCATATTTTTGTTTTCACAGAGTCGCTTAAAATAATGAACTTCAGTTTTTTGTGGGTGTGCAATAAAGTTTTGCAGAACAATTTTACAACCGATTATTCTGTGACCAATAAAAACACTTTCATGACCTCACTGGTTAAAAAGCACTAGATTTGGGTAGAGCGTCTGTAAAATATAAGTTGAAAGCTGTACATGCAAAGTCAAACTACCTGTGCAAGGCAGCATGTGGCATCTTTCTCTCATGCTTGTTATTCTATTTATACAAAAGCTGTCTACTACAGACTGGTGTAACATACAATTGGAAACATGTCGCTCAACTCGCTCCAAATAAATTGTAGTCCAACCTCTGCCTTTGGCCCAAGTAATGTCATCAAGTGGAAATTTCAAGCAACTTTTATGCACAGCCTTGTTTTCTAGCTTTTAGACAAAAAAAATGAAAGCATATTGCTGCCAGATTGGGAGATGTGGTGTTACTCACCTCCTACTGTTCCACCAGTCACTCCAGGCGATGTGAAACTGGCAATGCCATGGGAATTACCTAAACGGCCAGCTGGCCCAGTCACATGTACAGGCATGGAGCCGAAGAGGGACTGCAGTACAGAATTGCTGGCCACTGATGTAAGGCCACCCTGCAGTGTTAGCTGGGAACCAGCCGTCAAGCTGCTCAAAAAATGATGTGTCTGGAGGGGTGTTGAGCCAGGCCCCTTCCCATTCAGTAGGGCCCCCATTCCCTGTGGCATGAATAAGTTGCTCCCTGCTCGTCCCTCCCCGTCCCTCTCCCGACTGCGGGGAGCTTTGGAGCGATCATTTTTCGAACTTGAACCCCTGTCCTCTCTCTTTCCATCAGATGTCAACTTTTTACTCAGGAACAAGTTGCCCTCAGGCGTCTTTCCCACTTCTGGTCTGGTGTGTTCGCCAAGACTGCTAGTTGACCCTGGGCTCATACCCCCAGAAACACGACGAGCCCCATCACCAGATGGGTAATGAGTACTGCAGAGAGGGGATGAAGCAGGGCTGTCAGGTGTGCGACTGGGAGCTGCATCAGAGATCGGGGAAAAGGTGGATTTCCATTTGCCTACACTTTCGCAAGAAGATTTTCTGCTGGGATACGGTAGACCTAAAATGGTGGAGGGGAAAGCAAGGATCAATAATGGGAGGAGGAGGAACATGGATTTCAGTATAGTCAGAGGAAAAGGAGGATGAAAGAAAAATCTATTTCAGACTCACCTCTTTCTCCTTCACTCCGCTGTGGAGAATTTTTGTTCTCAAAACATAAAGAGTTCTTCCTTTCAGTCCTGTTTGTAGAGAATGAACATATGAAAGTCAGTAACTTACAACAAAGAATATACTGCCCAAAACAGAAAAAATATTTGCTTGGAACTTTTCTCTTTTAGGTTGGATCCAACCTACAGTTTAAGCAAAAATGACACCATATATACCTGTAAAATGAGCTGACGTTTTTATACCAGAAAATGGACTAAAATCTTTCAACTTGTGGGTTCCTAATTCCAACTGAATTAGCCATACAAGGGTCAGTTGTGACCCAGGTAGACAAACAAGTGACTTTTCCACAGTTCAAGTGGAATGTTTGGCTAATGATGGCTCCTCTTCCACCTTATGCAGAGTGTCATATTGGAAGCACAACTGTAAAAGCTCAGTATACACATGTGGCAGATGGAAAATGAGCAATACCCGATGGCTAGCGGCGAGCAAACAATGTAAGCGCACATTTTAATTCACACGTGTAGATGAGGCTCCGATCCGGCGGCTCAATTAGCCGCCGGATCGTCTCTTCCGCATTCCCGCGCGTACCTACCGCGTCCCTGCTTGCCCGCACCGGATTCGATTCCCCGCTCGTCACCGCTTATCTTCCGCTCGATTCCCTGCCATTGTCCCCTCGCAGGGAACTAGCAGGGAATCGGCTGTGGCAAGATCAGACCTGTTGAATCTTATCAATCGAGCCGCATCAGCGGCTCGATTGATAAGGAACATCGGAGCCTCATCTACGCGTGTAGATGAGGCTTTAGGACTTTTTTTTTTTTTTTTTTAATTATTGGCCAACCTGTCCATTTCTGATGACTGCTGTCGTGTGTAAAGAGCTTTAGTTAGAGGTGTCTTTCCAGGTGCTGGCAGCAAATTTCCCCATTGTCCGACTACTCATGCGAGCTTTGAGATCTAAGGTCATGTGAGCTCTCCAGGAGTTAGAAGATTCAGTCGAGATGTCAGTCCTCAGAGACATAGCTATAACCTACACAATGCTGAGTCAAGGGCCAGCAGCACTCAGGTTAAAATGCCGGTGGGAGCAAGCAAACAGCCGAAATCATCCTCCTCCACAAGTATAGCAAACAAACAAAAAAAAAAATAGTTTGCAGGAATAACCTACACCACAGTTTCTCAACCAGGGGTCCATGGACCCCTGGGAGTACATCGGCAGCTGTCAGGAGGTCCCCCAGGAGCAGAGGGACAAAACGGCGGATTTCGCCTGCAGGAAAGAAGTGTCAGGCAGGGCAGGCAGTGTCCATGGCAAGGGGTGCAGCAACTTACTTAGCCCCGATCCCACATGGAATCCTGTGGCCGGGCTCTCCTCCTGTCGCCATGGTTACCCAGCAGCCTCTCATGACGTCAGAGTTGCTCCTGGAAGTAACCATAGCGGGAGGACGCGGCAAGAGGATGAGAGTCCGGCGACAGGAGGAGAGCCCAGTGAGAGGAGACTGCACGGGAACGGGGCTATGTAAGATTATACTGGGGCAATACCTGGCTATCTATACTGCAGCACCTATAGCTCGCTAACTACACTGCGGCATCACCTGTACCTGGCTACTCTATTCTGGGGCATCACCTGTACCTGGCTAATCTATTCGGGCGCACCACCTGTACCTGGCTAATCTAATCTGGGGCACCACCTGCACCTGGTTTATCTATTCTGGCGCACCACCTGCACTTGGCTAACCTATCCTGGGGCATCACCTGTACCTGGCTAATCTATTCGGGCGCACCACTTGCACCTGGCTAACCTATTCTGGGGCACCACCTGCACCCGGCTAACCTATTCTGGGGCACCACCTGCACCCGGCTAACCTATTCTGGGGCACCACCTGCACCCGGCTAACCTATTCTGGGGCACCACCTGCACCCGGCTAACCTATTCTGGGGCACCACCTGCACCCGGCTAACCTATTCTGGGGCACCACCTGCACCCGGCTAACCTATTCTGGGGCACCACCTGCACCCGGCTAACCTATTCTGGGGCACCACCTGCACCCGGCTAACCTATTCTGGGGCACCACCTGCACCCGGCTAACCTATTCTGGGGCACCACCTGCACCCGGCTTATCTATCTGGGGCACCACCTGCACCTGGCTTATCTATTCTGGGGCACCACCTGCACCTGGCTTATCTATCTGGGGCACCACCTGCACCTGGCTTATCTATTCTGGGGCACCACCTGCACCTGGCTATCTATACTGGAGCACCTATAGCTCTCTGCATACACTATGGCATCTGTACCTGGCTACCTATACTGGGGCACATATACCTCGCTACCTATACTAGGGGCACCTGTACCTTGCTAACCTATACTGTGGGCACCTAAGGCTGAATACCTATTCTGGGGGCACCTATGCCTTGATACCTATTTTGGGGAACCTATACCTGGATACCTATATGGGGGGCACCTATACCTAGCTAGGACAGGGGGTCAAGATGTGTCAGAGGGGGACCTAGAGGGGGACAAAAGAGGCACAGGGGGAACAGAGGGGGACAAAAGAGGCACAGGGGGAACAGAGGGGGACAAAAGAGGCACAGGGGGAACAGAGGGGGACAAAAGAGGCACAGGGGTAACAGAGGGGGACAAAAGAGGCACAGGGGTAACAGAGGGGGAGAACATAGGCACAGGGGGAAGAGAGGTGACACAGGGAAGGTCAAAATAGGCACAGGGAGAACTGAGATAATACAGGGCGATGAGGTGACACAGAGACAAATGAGGCACAAACTGAGGTGACACAGAGGGGGACAAAAGAGGCATAGGGAGAACAGAGGGGGGGCAAAAGAGGCACAGGGGGAACAGAGGGGGGCAAAAGAGGCACAGGGGGAAGAGAGGTGACACAGAGAAGGTCAAAAGAGGCACAGGGAGAACCAAGATAATACAGGGAGATGAGGTGACACAGAGACAAATGAGGCACAAACTGAGGTGACACAGAGGGGGACAAAAGAGGCATAGGGAGAACAGAGGGGGACAAAAGAGGCACAGGGAGAACAGAGGGGGAGGACATAGGCACAGGGGGAAGAGAGGTGACACAGAGGAGGTCAAAAGAGGCACAGGGAGAACTGAGATAATGCAGGGAGATGAGGTGACACAGAGACAAATGAGGCACAAACTGAGGTGACACAGAGGGGAACAAAAGAGGCATAGGGAGAACCGAGGGGGGGAAAACAAAAAGAGAATGGATTTGGGTTAAAAATGGACATGGTCCTGATCTCATTTGTTAACCAGGGACTACCTGTATTTTGCTAGTATTTGGCTCCACCCACATCATTTAATTGCCACACCCACTTTTTCGGTAGGGGTTACATTTGCCTAGGGATGACACACAAAGGGGTACAAGTGCTACAAAGGTTGAGAACTGCTGACCTACACAATACTTCCAAAGCATGCTCTGCACCTCAAGCATGCTTGTAACAAGCACTGCATAGAGGGTTTAGGAATGTTTGGGGTTCTACTTACCAGAGGGTCATGCCATTTTTCAGGAAACGTTAGAGTGGCGGGGTCAGCTTATCTCTGTTTATATACAGTAGTTATAACTGCTAAATAAAATCAGGTAGCTAAAATGTTCATTAACAAAGCGTGACACAGCTACAGCTCTTAAAACAAACCTCACCACAAAAGTGATAATTACACTACTTCCAGGTACAAATACAATGAATGACAATTAGGATGTTTGCCTTCAGCCTGTTTTAAAGGTGGTTGTAACATCCACAAATAAAACACTGGCAAAAATTGTTTCCCTAAAAACATATGTAAACTATTTCTTTTTTTTCTAAACTAGGTCCCCTATATGTCCACCAATTTTAATTTTACCTGGTCTGGGCGCCTTTGACTAACTGCAGGAACTGTGCAGTGTCAGTGGGATTGTGGGAAGTTTTTTTTTTCTTAGATACAGTATCAGGCTTATGTAAACATGCAAATAACAGAAAGCGTCTGAATGATAAGGAAACTATGACCAGAAGAAAGTAAATTACCCCCCCCCCTTATGAAGAGTATAAATCGTAATGTAGGACTGTGGTCAAGGCAATGCTTGATACGGGTGGGACAGTTAGCTGAGACAGTAGGGAGGGGAAAATTCAGGATGAACTAATTTGAAAAAAAAAAAAAAAAATCACACCTCAAGACGATAATCGGGCGTGTGTATAGCAGCCACCGACCCCCGACCGAACCACCCAACTCCACCAAGCCAAATCAATAGCACGTCAATCAACCCCACCACCACATGAACACTGTGTCGTCAGCTACGGCTGACGTGTGTGTGCTGCCCGGCCCAGCAATCAGCTCCTGATCCCGAGTGTGTACACAACCTTAGGCTGTGTTCCTACTTGAGCTGAAAATTGACTTTTTTTTGTCTGTTTGCTGTTCATCGTAAAACTGACAGTGACACTTGTCACTCCAACAAATCCGTGAAATTCATTGCAGTAAGCAGACCGCACTTCTGTCCAGTCCACGGTAATCCCAAGTAGATGGATGTGTTGCCCCATATAGCCTATGGGGGTAACGCATCTGCTCCAGGCTACAGCTGGACCACAGTGGACACTACACTGTCAGCTCCCGCTTGCCGCACGTGATCCGGCTACAAGTGGGAACACAGCCTTGTAGAAAAAGAAAGTGCTGTGTTTAACTGTTGGAATGTGGTTCTGCTACCTGGTTTTTTTCTGATAATAGGCTTAAGGGTTGATTTCCACTAGGTGCAATAGCAGTTTCTGCTTCGGCAGAAGCCACAGCCCAATTTGCTTCACCGTGCCATGTAATGTTAAAAACAAGGCAGTTTGTAATAGCAGTCAGGTTGTTAAGTGAATATAAATAATATATAAAAAGAAAGGGGAGGATGAAATATTTGTTTATGGGCTAAATACGACTGCCAAACTACTCAACCGTTATTCTCTCCCTCTCTGGCTGCAGCCAGTAGGCAATGAACTGTCAACATATGAAAATCAGGGCCCTGGTGTTATGATTATTTCCAGACTTAGGATCTAAAAGCCGTGCAAATTTTCACAAGCTTCTAGACCCTAAAAACTAGAAGGAAAAAAAAATGCCACAGAGATCTGGAGAAGCTCCTGCATATACCTCACTCAGGCATGGGATTACCGATCTGAGCGGTGTTTTTACGTCCCGAGCCTGACTTGGGATTACCGCTAAGGAGGTTAATAAATCTGCACTAAAAAAGAACAGATTTTACATCTGTTTTTCTTCATCTTTACACCAAGAGATAAGAGTTTTACATTCATAAAAAAGTGATAGCGAGAACCTGAACGAATGAACAAAGAGTACAATGGTGTGATGCGTGGACAGAGATTCTAACAAAATTGACATTTTATTTCTTATTTATAAAAATGTATACAGTAATTGCAATCTGAACGTCACACCTTTAAAGCTGTGAGAATCATTATGCCACCACCCAAGTGGCAGGCTGTCATACAAGATAATGGAAAGGGTCCAGAGAGTGCATGAACTTTCCCTCCACGGCTTTACAGGAACTATCCAATTCTACAAGCTACTGCTTGGAGCTCTGAAGAGCAGCAACAGGTCCAGTCAGCAATGATGTTACTGGCTTCTTATAGTCACAGATGTATAACCATAGATTTAAAAACCCTCTATGTCTGTCATGTATATATTATTTTCAATATACATGCAAATTCCAGTCTTTTAATAACCAACTTGGGAAAAATACAGTCCTTTTATTCAGTAGTCACCTTGTATTAATGACCTCCTCATCGGATTCCATTTCATCTTCAGTTGTTAGGGGTGAATAATGGACTCCATTAGTTGAAGGAAGGGGTTTCTCTTTTTTTAAGATAGGGGGTAATTCATGGTCATGGTATGGGGCAGGGGAATTTTTCAGCGAGTTTTCAGGTGATGAGATTGCAGTGATTTCCAAAGGCTGGTTAATATTATTTACCTGTAAAATAAGCATAATTTGTTCAAGGTAGTCTAATACAGCTTCAGCATATAAAAAGGTAAATCTGTCAGTAATCAATGCACTGTATTGGCTCAGGTCTGCAATATGAGTCAGACAAAAAAACTTGTTCCTTGTTGCTGGTGTTTTATTACCACTGCTATTCCTATCCAAATACCCAAAGTAGGACAACAAGTATGACACTGGCACACATATCTCTTGCCCTCTCTCTAAAGAGGTTCTGTTGTATAGCCCAATCTACACAATATGATTCTTTGTACGATTAAATTACGATTCTATTTACGATCCGATTAAATCCCACATGTCCGATCGGAATTCGATTAGATTAAATTTGCCATTGCAAAACATTGCGCCCATCACTATTTACAAGCTTATAATTTAAAAAATGTTCACAGTATACCTCCTTCAAATGCATATTTAAAAAGTTCAGACCCTTAGGTAACTTTAAAAAAAATAAAAAAATAAAAATTCCATTAAAATTTTATTTGGGTAATATTTTGGTGTGGGAAATAAACAGTTAATTTTTAATATATGTGTAAATTGTAATGTAAAAAATATGTAGATGTAGTTTTACTATTTGGCCACAAGATGGCCACCTTGAGTTTTTTCTCTCCTTGTGCTTCTCGCTAACTGGAAGCACAAGGGGGAAGCGGAAAATTTTATTTGCAGAAAGACTGAAGCCTCTAGTTAGAGTGCTTCGGTTTTTCTGCTAGGGACACGGATCGGTGATCGAGAACCATGTTCCCGTTCATTGATCCCAGGGCTACCAGGGGACAGCACGGTGGCGCACCTGCGATTTTTTCCATTTCTTTCTCAATATTCCTGTTAAAATGGATTTAGAATAAATTAATTCTTAGCAAAATGTATCACCCAAATAAAGCCTAATTGGTGGCGGAAAAAACAAGATATAGATCAATTCATTGTGATAATTAGTGATAAAGTTATTGGCAAATGAATGGGAGGTGAAACTTGCTCAGATGCAAAAAATAAACAACCCTTCAGGCTTAAGTGGTTAATTATTAGTGAATTCCCTTTTGATGCGACTGAACCATCAATAGACTAAAACCATCAGTAGACTAGTCTAAACTGCTTAGTGAATTGAGGCCAATGACTGGTGTAGGTCTTCAAATCCCCATATACAGCAAACTGTGCTGCACAGTGTGTCCTGACACCTATCTCTTCATGGAAGACATTAAAGAGGAACTTTAAATTTGGATTAAAATTCATCCCAGTCAGTAGCAGATACCCCCATCCCCATAAGAAATCGTTACCATTTCTCAAATATATCAGGGACATCAGTATGACCGATATTGTGGTGAAACCCCTCCCAGTGTGAGGTCAGGACCATGGCCCTGACAGTTCCTGTCTGGGAAGCTCATGGAGTTGTGAGAAATAACAGCTGTTTCCAACTGCCAAGCATACAGTACCTCCCTTTGCGGAATGTTCTATGAACAGACATCACCTAGCAGGACTAAATATGTCGCCACCTGTGATAAATTTCAGAACTTAAATCAGGGAAAGATTTTACAATAGACAAAAAATAATTTAGAAATTGTTTGCTAAGCTGGCCAGTTGCCGCCAGTCGGTGGCTACTGTGCATGCGTGGCCCAAAGCAGCGCGCACCCTGATCACACTCAGAAGTGCTGTGCGTATGCATGAGGAGGTGCGTGGCAGGCCAGATTAGTGGGGTCGCCACTGCTGACCAGCGTGTGGGCACAGGACGACTCCAGAGGGCTGCAAGAATCCCCAGGTAAGTTAAAATATATAATTTTTTGAAATAGAAGCATGATTTCTTTTAAGTCAAAACAAATCTTCAAAGGTCATGCATCAAGGTTTTAGAATTGTCCTGGTAGTAAGAGCCATGAGGCGCTACACAATATTATTTAGTATTTATATCGCATCAACCTCTTTTGCAGCATTTTTACAGAGTATATACAGTACATGTCACTAACTGTCCCTCAGAGGGGCTCTAATGCTAGGAATTGAACCCAGCACTGCAAAACTTCCCACTACACTACAGTGTCGCAGAGCGAGTGCGTGTGTCTGAGCGGTCCAAGACACCTTGTCAATAGGGTTATTTCAGGTAGAAATTATACTATGAGGAAAAGGTCACAGCAGGGACTTGCCCAATACAACAAATCAAAGAAATCCCTCAGACGACACATCAGATAACCCAAAACTCTATAGTCATATTTTGCATCTTCAATCTATGAGACAAATTACTTTCTGTGGTTAAAGATTTTATTCTGAATGGCTGTAGTGCACAGACATAAGCAATATTTTACATATCTAGAAATGCCTTTCAAATATACTTCTGGATTGTGTTAAATTCAATATCCTTTAAAATTATTATTCACTTACATTAGTTTTGAATGTTAAATACAAGTTTTAGTTATTTACCATTGAGTTGATACTTAGTGGTGAACCTGATGTATAGCCACTCAATCCAAGAGATGAAGAAAGCGATCTACGCTTAGGAGAAACCACCAGGGAGTGATGTCCTGTTGAAGATCTCTTTCGTCTGCTCCCTTTCCTTCTACCATCTTGCCCTGGGCCACATTCCATGCGAATAGTGGCCGTCAGTGGACTATGTTTACTAGATGGTGACCTCCCTGAGGAGTTTCCACTAGTTATGGTAAAGATTATTCGCCTCTTAGCCTCAATTTCTGCATCACTGGTATCAACATCCCCATCAGTTTTATTGGGGTCTGGAAGCCCATGGGGACTATCAGAGGTGGGATAATGAGTAACTGAATGCTGAGAAGATTGCTGGTGATGTGATGGGGTAGAGCTTCTAGATTCTCCGGAGTTTGAAAGGGTTCCTGAATTGGAAGAGTCATCCATGCAGTCAGTCTCTGATCCATGGCTGTTTAAAACTGGTCCATTCAGAGAGCTTGACCAGTTGGGATAAAAGAAACCTAAAGCCAAAAAAAAAAAAATGGTTTGAATTATACTCCACCTTCACAGTTCTAGTTTACAAACTACTATCCCTGGGACTTCATATTTATGCATGGCTGTCAAATATAAATTTACACTATATTTTATGGCTGGTAGTTTGTTCACTGAAGGTGCTATAGATCTTGTTCCATCTTGTTGCTGCTGTCTAGAGTGGCTTCCTGCACTTAAAGGACAACTGAAGCGAGAGGTATATGACGGCTGACATTTATTTCCTTTTACGCAATACCAGTTGCCTGGCAGTCTTGCAAATCCTCTGCCTCTAATACTTTTAGCCATACACCCTAAACAAGCGTGCAGCATATCAGGTGTTTCTGACATTTGTCAGTTCAGATCTTAGCCGAATGCTTGTTTCTGGCGTTATTCAGACACTACTGCAGCCAAATAGACCAGCAGGGCTGCCAGACAACTGGTATTGTTTAACCACTTGCCGACCGCGCACTCATACCGCGCGTCGGCAAAGTGGCAGCTGCAGGACCAGCGACGCAGTATTGCGTCGCCAGCTGCAGGCTGATTAATCAGGAAGCAGCCGCTCGCGCGAGCGGCTGCTTCCTGTCAATTCACGGCGGGGGGCTCCGTGAATAGCCTGCGGGCCGCCGATGGCGGCTCGCAGGCTAAATGTAAACACAAGCGGAAATAATCCGCTTTGTTTACATTGTACGGCGCTGCTGCGCAGCAGCGCCGTAAGGCAGATCGGCGATCCCCGGCCAATCAGCGGCCGGGGATCGCCGCCATGTGACAGGGGACGTCCTGTCACTGGCTGCACAGGACGGATAGCGTTCTGTGCAGCCCTGATCTCCGGGGGGGGGAGCAGGTAGGAGAGGGAGGGGGGAATTTCGCCGCGGAGGGGGGCTTTGAGGTGCCCCCCCCCCCCCCGCCAGCCACATGCAGGCAGGAGAGATCGGACCCCCCCAGCACATCATCCCCCTAGTGGGGAAAAAAGGGGGGTGATCTGATCTCTCTGCCTGCTACATGATCTGTGCTGGGGGCTGCACAGCCCACCCAGCACAGATCACTCAACACAGCGCTGGTCCTTAAGGGGGGGGGTAAAGGGTGGGTCCTTAAGGGGGGGTAAAGGGTGGGTCCTCAAGTGGTTAAAAGGGCAGCTGTAATATCCCTCTTACTACATCAGGCAGACACTCTAGACAGCAGCAACAAGATGGAAATTAAAGCCAGCATAGCAGGCATTCCTACACAAACACTTGGTGGTTTTTCTTAGAAAAAAAAGGGATAAAGGTGAGGTTATCTGTGCTTTATGCCATATGCCTTTCAATCATGGCCCTCTGGTATTGTAGTCAATCACATAGAGGAGAATTTAACAAAGCATAATCTTCTAGAGAATTAAAATTCAACTCAAAATAACCTATTTTATTACGTTTCAAATAGGACAGACAAATGTTATGAATGTCAGCTTACTACTGCTGCCTTTGTTCCTTTTGGGGAGATTTCTCTTCACAGGTACGAAGAGCGTATGAAGTCTCTGCAACATGGAGAGCAAACAATACAAACCTCACCATGGAGTGAGCAGACCTCTCATTACTGTTGTCTGCTCTCTTTTGTGTGTAGAGTATTCCCTTACTTCTTACTACTCGGGATGCCCATAAGAGCTTCAAGTACGTACTGCAAATTAATATCCTTTCTGTAAACTAAAAAATGAAACCCGGCAAAGGTTCTTACTCCAATTTGTTAACATCAAAAATCCAGGGTGGAGTTGGGCTTTCAAAAATATAATTTTCTGAAATAAGTACTAGCGATCCTGAACGATTAATGAGGAAAGCTGTCTGAAAACTGTACTTTAATGTGTACCTGAGGCGATATGTGACATGCAGGGATGGGCTTTCGAGTATTCAATTACTCGAATTCGAAATTAAAATGAGGCTTGATTGCCTCAGGTGTGATCACGGGAGACAGGGGGTCACTTACCCAGAAGTTTCACTTACCTGGGGCTTCTCTTCCTGCCCCCTGCCATTCCTCAAGCATCCCCCAGTCCCCGCCGCGTCTCACTTTCATTACCGCTGACTTACAAGTCGACGCCAACTGCGCCACACGCATCCTCACTCCCGGTTACGTGGCCGGGAGCAAGGACATGCACAGCTGCGCAGAAGCAGTTGCCGCCGACTTGCAAGTCGGTGGTAACTAAAGTGAGCCACGGCGGGGGAGCGGAGGATCCGTGAGGACTGGCGTGGGACAGGACGTCTGCATGGGGCCTGTAGAAGCCCCAGGTAAGTGAAACTTAAAAAAAAATAAAAATAACGCTGAACATCTACTTTAACCCCCTTGGCATTAGGATTCTTTTTGGATTTTAGGGTCTAAAAGCGGTGCAATTTTTTTGCATGCTTTTAGATCCTAAAACCAGGGGAAAAAAAAATAAATCACGCTGCTAGGGAGATTTGCAGCAGCCCCAGCACTCACTCACCTTCCTGGGATCCAGAGCTGCAGTTTTCCCTCAGTCCTCCGGGTGGCGCTGTAACCCTATAGTGAGATTGCCGGCTGTTACCTACTGCAATCCAGCGCAGGCGCAGTAGCAGCTCCTCGTTCGGGATAAGGCGGAAATAGCCAAGCCAGATCATGTCCACTGTACTGCGCAAGCGCGAGTCCTTAGTGCCTGCGCTGTGGAGCGGATACGATCGGACTCTGCTATTTCCACCTTAGCCCGAAGGAAGAGCTGCTACTGCGCCTGCGCAGGATCGCGGTAGGTCAATATTTACCTCACTAATGTTCGGAGGTTGCAGCTCTGGATTGCCGGGTCGGAGGACAGGGGGAAGCCTCATTAGGATCCAGAGGCTTCCCCCTCCTCTGGCAAGTATCCCCCAGGTTTTTTTTTGTTACAGGTTTTCTTTAAATCATGCACTACAAATACACAACTTTATTTTAAAACACAGATGTGCCTCAACAGTATTGCGGAAACACGAGTTAGTACAGTTTTGAATGGTGAACCTTACCTGAGGTAGCCAGTGGCTTTGAGATAGCAGCAAAATTGAAGCTGTTAGAAGTAGCACCATATTGATTCTCCGCATTTGAGCCATCTCTGCTATTACAACCTGGACTGGGACTGTTCCTCTAAAGACAGCAACAGTAAGAACCAAACAGAAAAGAGAAAGAAAGGAATGCTATTACGTATACTTTGTCTTGAAAATCATTATACACACTACAACAAATACTGTCAGTAGAGAGGGGAAATAACAAATACTCGGCAAAATAGTAGTAAGGGAGAGGCTTCCCCGACTCTCCTACAGCCCACCGTTCCAGTGCTGGGTCCCTTTAAATATAAGACAAGAGCTTGTTGAATAGGTTTCTCATGGCCTAACTAGGCATAAGGGTGTAAGGTCTGCACACGCTCAGGAGAGCGAAATCGCTTGTGCAGAGCTTGTTTCCACCATGCAAAAGCATTTCTTTCTACCCAACATATGCAGTTCTTGTGCTTGTACATGGCTGGGAGCACAGTCAGAAGAAGAGGGTCTTGGGCAGCAATGATGGGTTCAGAGAGGATCCAGAGGCTCCCACAACTGAGGCAAGTAGCTATATTTTACCCCCTCGTTATCACAGATTTGCTGTAACCTCCCTAGCGGTATGGACAGATCTATCCGTCCATAAAAACATGCTGTGAACAGTATAAACGTGCATACACACCAATACTCTCCTGCACTGTATACTAGACCCTTGCTTGACACATTGTGTCAAGTTACAGGAAAAAAAAAAAGTTTTAAAAATAAATTTTATCACTTTTTGCACAGAAATCCTGGGGAAATTGAACGCCAGGGAGTTTTTTTTTAAATAACTAGAACTGAAAGTCTGATACAGAGGAAGCACAGATTATATAGAATTCAGAAAATCCCAGACCGCAAATGGAAATTTTAAAAAGAGTAGTTACCTTGTGATGTATTATGATCCACTGCTCAAAAAGCATTAAGCAGTCAGACTCGATGACAAATTAAAAGAGAAGTGTACTAAGGTTACGGGGACCCTATAGTAATGGATTGAAGTATATAGACCTACTACCATATGCAGAAAGTACTTTCGCTGTTTCTTTTTCTGCAAAAGTTTCTTTTACCTGTTCATACCAGCTGCAAAATGTGCTGAATATGACTCATAGCATGTTTGGATCTGCAGTACTGCCCATCTACTTCGCTAAGGACCTACCATCACTTCCTAGGTTTGTCATTACAATTGGTCCCCCCCCCCTCCTCCCCCCCCCCCCCAAAAAAAAAAAGTACAATTCATAACAAAAGCAGAGAACAAATGCACCAAAAGTCAAGGCAGCAGTACACAATCTCTTAAATACCTTTTCCGCACGGCTTGGCAGGACAACACTAGCCAAAGGGATACTGACTGGCAGTTTGTTAGGCTGGACTGTGCTTAGTGGGATACTTATAGGCAAACTGGTGATTGTTTCAGGATTAGAGGGGCTACGGTCTCTTGACAGCTAAAAAGTAAAAAATTAACAGAAATCAGCTGTGAATTATTTAAATATTTTAAACTGAATAAAGCATGAATTATTAAAATTACAAAATTTCTTTTTTTGTCTATGACATCAAGCATGAACCTCAGGGTGCTCACATACCTTTACATTCTTTAAAAAAAACGAAAAAAACAAAACTGATTATAGGGCCCAGGAAACAATGCCAAAGCCTGCTCTGCCTGATCTGTAATCTGCTTCTTTGGTTCAGCTTCCACTGGGTAGTGCACATTTCCAAGCGTACCTTTTTGAGCACAACTTGCTCAACACAGCTTGCACCCTTATCTGTGGAAAAACCTTTCATGCCTTCCACAGATGCTTAAAGGATACCCGAAGTGACATGATGAGATAAACATGTTTATGTACAGTTCCTAGCACACAAATCACTACGATGTGTTCCTTTTTTCCTCTCTCTGCCTGAAAGAGTTAAATATCAGGTATGTAAGTGGTGGACTCAGTCCTGACTCAGACAGGAAGTGACTACAGTGTGACCCTCACTGATAAATTCCAACTATAAAACACTTTCCTAGCAGAAAATGGCTTCTGAGAGCAAGAAAGAGATAAAAAGGGGAATTTCTTATCAGTGAGGGTCACACTGTAGACACTTCCTGTCTGAGTCAGGATTGAGTCAGCCACTTACATACCTGATATTTAACACTTTCAGGCAGAGAAAGAAAAAAAGGAACCCAGCCTAGTTATTTGTGTGCTAGGCACTGTACATACACGTCTATCTCATCAAGTCACACGTCAGTTCGGGTATCCTTTAATGTCATTTATAGGGAAAGAAATGCCAGCAAAAAAGCAACTAGCAGTCAGTATTTACAGGGATCTCAACAGAGCTTCCAAGCGAGCCTGACGTTGCAGTTTCTTGATAAAGCCTTTTTTTAAAAAAAAATAATAATTTTATATTCTTTATTTATTCAAAAAGATTAAAGCGGACCCAAACCAAACTTTTTTTTAATTAAAAATATTTAGTTGCACCACTCTGACACATACAAAGATAAATAAACACTCCTTCAAGCCTATGAGCATTTCAGTGCATGCTTTTCACCCTTCTCTTTCCATAGCTAGGGTTATACTGGGGGCAGCCATTAGCAATTCCTCCATTGCCGGACACCATCTACTCCACCAGTTTGCCGGAAAAATCCCGGCAATTTCAAAGGAAGGGAGGGGTTCCTCCAATAAATGTAAAATATTTTATATTTGTCATCATGCAGCTGAAAAAAGGCTGCTATTTATTATTATAATTTAGAAAATAGATTTTATTTCTGAAATCTTGTATTTGTAATTTGGGTCCACTTTAATATTGTTTTACAAACAATCCAAGACATAGCTCTTTACACATTCAAATCACATTCACTTAACTACGAGGGGACCATATTTCAGTTATAAAACATTATTAAATTATACTCCATACCAGGACACCACACCCCTCAGGTTTCTAATGGCAAATGGTCCTTTCATCGATCTCCTTGCCATTGAATATATCAAATAATAACTAACTATTACTTCAACTGCCAATCCCACTCACTCCCCATTCTTCTCTACACTCCTCACCCCTGCTCCCCTCCCCCCACACCAGTCACCTCCTCTTCCATCCACTCTACATTCACATCATTCCAATCACCATTCACCTATAGTTGGTATGTGGGTTGTCTTCCACCATCTTGGTATTAATATTCTTGCTGCATTTATTAAAGGTTTTATGGCAGATTTTTTATATTTCTCTGTGCTAATCGCATTGGCATGTAGAAGAAAGAATCCTGCGTCCTCTGGTGGCATCCATCCCACTATCTCATTAATATATCTTCTCACTTCGCTCCAGAATGATTTAATATTTGCACATTCCCAAAATATATGTATTAGGGTCCCTCTTTCCTTCCCACATCAACATCCCTGGTCGGCTCCCGTAAACATCTTACCCAGTGTACTAGGTGTAAAGGTACCATCTACTCACTACCTTAACTCCAGATTCCTGAATCCTGATGGAGACCGAACTCCTATGCATAAAATATAGGACATTTTTCCATTTTACATCCGTGATGTCGCTCTGAATATCCCTCTGCCACTTGGCTCTCCAACTATTTGTTAGGTCATGCCCAACATTTAGCATACTATAAATTTTTGAGAGGGTACCTTTACTCCGTCCCTCTTCAATACATAGCTTCTCAAATGGAGTCAATTCTTTAGAGAACTCCTCCTTTGTACATTGTGTCCTAAGAAATGATCTAAATTGCAAGAGGTCCCACTGTTCTTTTTTGCACTTCTGAGTGCTATCAAAGAACTTTATTAGTGGTTCCCACTCCCCTTTTCTCACCAACATCCCTGCTCTTAGTGGTTGTTGTCCCCTCCAAGAAGCATATGAATTCTTTTGACATCCCTGTATGAACTCTGGGTTATCCAAGACTGGGAGGAGTGGAGAAGGTTGATTTATCAGTTGGATTATCCGCCTATATAAATATAAAGTTTTCAATGCATTATTCATAAAACATCCTGCCAAATGCACGCTGCCAGTTTTCTTCTTCATCCACAGTATCCCCATAAGTGGTGCATTCACTAAATTCTGCTCAATTTCTATCCAGCTTTTATCTTTTTTATTCTTATGCCAATCTACGATCCTATTCAGGGAGGCTGCTGCATGATATAGCTGGGGATTCGGAACCACCAATCCCCTTCTCCTTGGTCTGGGTCATTATTCTATATTTCATACGGAGGTGGCTTGGAGTACCAAATGAACCTTAGGAATTCCCTTCTTAATAGAGTAAAGAAGGCAGCTGGTACTGTCAAAGGCAGCGATTGGAAAATATATATTAATCTCAGCATAATGTTCATTTTTAAAATATGAATCCTTCCGAACCATGAAAATTCCGGCCTATTCCATCTATTTAAATCTCGTTTCACCTCTTGTGCTATACTCTTATAGTTACTTTGATATACTACTTGTATTTCTGGTGAGATGTTTATCCCTAGATATTTCAATGTGGGGGCCACCCATTTAATTGGAAAATTTTCTTTTAGTTGTGCAATCTCTTTCTGGTCCATGGCTATTCCCAAAGCCTCACATTTCCCCCAATTAATCTGAAACCTTGAGAGAGATTTGTATTTATTAAACTCTTCTAGTAAACATGGTAATGACACTCTAGGGTTTGATAGAAAGAACAGAAAGTTGTCCGCAAAGCCGGCCACCTTGTGTGTCCTATTTCCCATATCCAGACCCTTTATGTCAACATTTGCTCTGATTCTTCTCAAGAATGGCTCTAGTGTCAGCACAAAAATTAACGGGGAGAGGGGGCAGCCCTGGCGTGTTCCATTGAATATCCGTAAATGTTCTGATAATACCCCATTTACCTTAATTCTAGCAGTCGGATTCAAGTACAAGGCTAATATTCGACTCAACATTTTATCTCCCAGGCCAATGTGGCCCAGGACTGCCTTCATAAAGTCCCAGTCTACCCTGTCAAATGCCTTCTCGGCATCAGTCGAGAGGCACATGACAGGGGACCAAATTCCTTTGCATGCTGTAGGAGCATCACTGCTCTGGTGATATTATCACGCATCTCCCTCTGCATTATAAATCCTGCTTGATCAGCATGGATCAGCTCCGGGATTAGTCCTGTTAACCGTGTTGCCAATATATGTGCCCCCAGTTTCAGGTCCACGTTCAGCAAAGATATTGGTCTATAGCTAGCGCATTGACTCGGATCTTTATCCTTTTTCATTATTACAGTAATTTGAGACTCCAATGAGTCCCTACCAAATTGGGCTCCTCCCTCCGCTCTTCCTACCAACGAATTCAGTGCGTCAGCCAGATGTGGTGCCAGGATGGGTTCAAAGCATTTATAATATTCTGCCCCAAATCCATCCGGGCCCGGTGCCTTACCTACTGATGAGTGAGCTATGGCCCTCTTAACCTCTTCTACGGATATGGGTTCCTCCAACTTTTTCCTATCCTCCTCTGCTATCCTCGGCATGCCAGACTCCCTATATACTCGTCAATTACCTGACTTCTTTTACTTTTCTAATTCTCTGTCCCTTCTCTCCCTATTCCATATAGTTTTTCATAGTAATCTTTAAAAATCCTTGCCATTGATTCATTTCTATGATGTTTTTTAGAATGGACATCATTGATAAACGGAATATAATTAGCCTGTTGGGCTTTAAGTGCTCTTGCTTAGAGTCTTCCTCCTTTGTTCCCATGTTCATAGTAAGTTTTCTTACATCTCTGGATCGCAAATCTTGCTCGTGTAAACATTAACTTTTTGTATTTTTCCCTTTCTACTGCCAACTCAACTAGTATCTCCTTCTCCATAGATTCTTTGTGTGGTCTCTCCAGTCGCTCAATATTAGATAGTAGCTCCTTCCTTATTCTCTCTCCTTCCTTCTTAGCCCTACTCCCCACCTGGATAAGGCACCCCCTTATTACACATTTGTGTGCTTCCCATATAATCATCGATGATGTCTCCCCCCCCTTTGTTGATATTAAAATAGGATTCTATATTATCTATTATTCTCCCTTTAATATCTTCTCTTTGTAGCAGGTAGGCATTTAACCTCCATTGAGGGGGGATAAAGCCTTTTAATGTATAAACACACATGGTTAAAAGTACCCCCCCTTAATGAAAGGAACTAAAGGCAGCACTAACCTTGTTAGGCTTCCTTTTCAAAGGCAGTAGTTTTACTGCACATTCATAACAAGTGTAAAGTGGCTATATACATGAGACGACTTGGCGGCCGGTCAACCATCCGATTAGATTACCATTATCGAATGAGAATCGTTGCCTTCAAGAACATGCCTGATCGACTATGCAACCAATCTCGGGCCAAAATTTGTTGCATGTACTGATCAGACTTGCTGCAAAATCTAGGGCTGAGGTGCTTGATCGGATGAGTGGCAGTAATGGAGTGCAATATCTGGACAAGCGAACACGATCGGAAACCCCAGCGCTGTTGCCCCCCCAGTATAAAATGTTTTACATGGTACCTGTACTGTGCATCGGTTTTCGCCTCAATAAAGCCTTGTTTCTTTGTTTAAAACAGTGCTGTCCAACTTCACGGGCATGGAGGGCCATTTTATTTTCAAACCCCATGGTGGAGGGCCGAAGGCTCTTGCTATAGCCGCAACCCCCCCCCCCCCCCCCCCCGAAAAAAATGCAATTAAAGGACAATTAGATTGGCAGCACTTTCCGCAAAATGCAATTTAAGATTTTGGTGAAGTTGCGTGGCGTACACGGTGCGCCAAAAAACATAGGGGTTCCGTTGCAAGTAGAGCGGCGCGCCGAAAAATGGGTGTGGCCATGGACCAGAATGTAGGTGTGGCCACGGGTGGAGACAAATTTACATGAACTTAGCAATGTGGGACATTAGATTAGGACAGTGGTGGCGAACCTTTTGGAGGCCGAGTGCCCAAACTGCAACCCAAAAGTCACTTATCTATCGCTAAGTGGCAACAGCAATTTAAACTACATACAAACTTTTCAACTCATACATGAACATTATGGAAAATCCAAGGTTTAATGCTATTGTCTCATGATGATGATTCAGCTTTTCCATAGTCTGGCAGTTCGCCATCATGTGACCCCCAACAAGACAAACTCAGCAATCATGAGGCCCCCAACAAGACAAAATCAGCAGTCTTGAGGCCCCCAACAAGACAAATTCAGCAATCGTGATGCCCCCAACAAGACAAATTCAGCAATCATGAGGCCCCCAACACAACAAATTCAGCAGTCATGAGGCACATAAATAGAGAGCATTTCACATAAATAGGCAGAAGATAGTGACAGGTGCCCCCCCCCCCACAGTAAGTGACAGGTGCCCCCCCCCCCCCACAGTAAGTGACAGGTGCCCCCCAAGTTAGAGTGACAGGTGCCCCCCAAGTTAGAGTGTGACAGGTTCCCCCCCAGTTAGAGTGTGACAGGTGCCCCCCCAGTTAGAGAGTGACAGGTGCCCCCCCCAGTTAGAGAGTGACAGGTGCCCCCCCCAGTTAGAGTGACAGGTGCCCCCCCCAGTTAGAGTGACAGGTGCCCCCCAGTTAGAGAGTGACAGGAGCCCCCCAGTTAGAGAGTGACAGGTGCCCCCCAGTAAGAGAGTGACAGGTGCCCCCCAGTAAGAGAGTGACAGGTGCTCCCCAGTAAGAGAGTGACAGGTGCCCCCCAGTAAGAGAGTGACAGGTGCCCCCCAGTAAGAGAGTGACAGGTGCCCCCCAGTAAGAGAGTGACAGGTGCCCCCCAGTGAGAGAGTGACAGGTGCCCCCCAGTGAGAGAGTGACAGGTGCCCCCCAGTGAGAGAGGGACAGGTGCCCCCCAGTGAGAGAGGGACAGGTGCCCCCCAGTGAGAGAGGGACAGGTGCTCCCCAGTAAGAGAGTGACAGGTGCCCCCCAGTAAGAGAGTGACAGGTGCCCCCCAGTAAGAGAGTGACAGGTGCCCCCCAGTAAGAGAGTGACAGGTGCCCCCCAGTGAGAGAGTGACAGGTGCCCCCCAGTGAGAGAGTGACAGGTGCCCCCCAGTGAGAGAGGGACAGGTGCCCCCCAGTGAGAGAGGGACAGGTGCCCCCCAGTGAGAGAGGGACAGGTGCCCCCCAGTGAGAGAGGGACAGGTGCCCCCCAGTGAGAGAGTGACAGGTGCCCCCCAGTGAGAGAGTGACAGGTGCCCCCCAGTGAGAGAGTGACAGGTGCCCCCCAGTGAGAGAGTGACAGGTGCCCCCCAGTGAGAGAGTGACAGGTGCCCCCCAGTGAGAGAGTGACAGGTGCCCCCCAGTGAGAGAGTGACAGGTGCCCCCCAGTGAGAGAGTGACAGGTGCCCCCCAGTGAGAGAGTGACAGGTGCCCCAGAGTGAGAGAGTGACAGGTGCCCCCCAGTGAGAGAGTGACAGGTGCCCCCCAGTGAGAGAGTGACAGGTGCCCCCCAGTGAGAGAGTGACAGGTGCCCCCCAGTGAGAGAGTGACAGGTGCCCCCCAGTGAGAGAGTGACAGGTGCGCCCCAGTGAGAGTGACAGGTGTTCCCCCAGTGAGAGTGACAGGTGCCCCCCAGTGAGTGTGACAGGTGCCCCCCAGTGAGTGTGACAGGTGCCCCCCAGTGAGTGTGACAGGTGCCCCCCAGTGAGAGTGACAGGTGCCCCCCAGTGAGAGTGACAGGTGCCCCCCAGTGAGAGAGTGACAGGTGCCCCCCAGTGAGAGAGTGACAGGTGCCCCCCAGTGAGAGAGTGACAGGTGCCCCCCAGTGAGAGAGTGACAGGTGCCCCCCAGTGAGAGAGTGACAGGTGCCCCCCAGTGAGAGAGTGACAGGTGCCCCCCAGTGAGAGAGTGACAGGTGCCCCAGAGTGAGAGAGTGACAGGTGCCCCCCAGTGAGAGAGTGACAGGTGCCCCCCAGTGAGAGAGTGACAGGTGCCCCCCAGTGAGAGAGTGACAGGTGCCCCCCAGTGAGAGAGTGACAGGTGCCCCCCAGTGAGAGAGTGACAGGTGCCCCCCAGTGAGAGAGTGACAGGTGCGCCCCAGTGAGAGTGACAGGTGTTCCCCCAGTGAGAGTGACAGGTGCCCCCCAGTGAGTGTGACAGGTGCCCCCCAGTGAGTGTGACAGGTGCCCCCCAGTGAGTGTGACAGGTGCCCCCCAGTGAGAGTGACAGGTGCCCCCCAGTGAGAGTGACAGGTGCCCCCCAGTGAGAGTGACAGGTGTTCCCCCAGTGAGTGTGACAGGTGCCCCCCAGTGAGTGTGACAGGTGTCCCCCAGTGAGAGTGACAGGTGCCCCCCAGTGAGAGTGACAGGTGCCCCCCAGTGAGTGTGACAGGTGCCCCCCAGTGAGAGTGACAGGTGTTCCCCCATTGCCTCGCCCGTTACCTCTCTCCTGTGCCCCGCTGCCTCACAGCTCACTAGCTCAGACCTTACAGATCGCGGCGACTGAAACAAGCAGAGCGCGCGCATAACACCCGCGCCGCAGAACGTCACATGCGGAAGTGACGGATTTCACTTCCGCATGTGACGTACTCCGTGCGGGTGTTATGCGCGCGCTCTGCTTGTTTCAGTCGCCGCGATCTTTGAGGTCTGAGCTAGTGAGCTGTGAGGCAGCGGCAGCGGGGACACAGGAGAGGCCACACAAGAGGGAGCAGGCATGGCGCCCATAGCGCACGCCATGCCTGCATCCCGGGGAGAGGAGCGGGCCGCCAGTTGGACAGCGCTGGTTTAAAAGAAGGCACTTACCTTGTCAGATCCCCTCTCAGCGGTTGCCTGGCCTCCCTCAGAAGCAGCACGCAATTCCCTCGGACTTAGCTGGATTCCATTCAACATAGCAGTACTTGATGACATAAAGCTTTGTTCCTTGATCACCTCGTTCCTTTGAAAAAAATATAAAGATTTGATTAATAAGCACAAGTCAATGCAAAACTAGAGCAGAGCTTCCATCACTTCCTCACAGTTTAGGATAGCACATGAAGGTTAGTAGGTCTGTCATGAAATGATTGCAGTCTATTTCCAGTACAAGCAGAGAAAATGGCTTGACCAATGGGGATGTAGCCTGTAATCAAATCCTGTTCAGAAATTCTCACAACCTTGGAATACTACTGAACCAATTATGAATGGATCAAGATATGGTGAATGCACTTATGCAGTCCAGCAAAGTGCAGAAGAATACACTGGTGGTCTCTTCTCCTGAGATAGCTCACAAGAAAATTCCACGTACTTTCATTGCATATGCAAACTTATCTTTATTTGCTTAAATGTACACATACAGTGGTGGTTGAACATTTATGTAACCTTAAAATGTTATATATACACTTTTATAAGAATGTGACCTAACTAATCTGATTTTCAAGTAAGTTATGATTAATAATATTTAGAAGTCTAAGGCTGCTTACACAGTGAGACGTTACAGGCGCACGTTAGTGCAGCCTGTAACGCTCCCCAACGCACAGCAATGTAATAGCAATGGGCTGTTCACAGTGCCCACGTTGCGTTACATTGCAACGCTGCACGTCAATCTAGAGTGCAGCATGCTACGGTGTTAGAGCGGCTTTGCCGTGTTAGCCTGCTTGCACAGGTGCAGTGATTAGCCACATGGCTAATTAATATTCACTGCACTGTGCTGAGGTCACTGACGGGACCACGTGATGCGGAGTGTTCCACTCACGTGGTCTCCACCAGCGCATGCGTACTATAGTACGCATCACGGACGCATCAAAGAGCCGCTTAACATGGCTCTTTGCTAACGTCCTCTGCCACCACCACTATGCGTTGCGTTAGGTGCACGTTATGCGACTAACGTAGCACCTAACGCAACGTCTTAGTGTGTAAGAAGCCTTAAAAAGTAGATGAAGAAAACCTAGTTATACAAATGACCAAATAGTCTGTTTCCCGTACAGGTAGTCACCGGTTAACGAACGAGATAGTGACTGTAGGTTTGTTCTTAAAGGACACCCAAGGTGAAAATAAACTAATGAAATAAACGATTGGATCTATCTTCCTTCTCCTAAAAATGACTTTTTAAGATGTTCCACAGTTTTATTGTATATTTAAATCTACTTTTTAAATTTTAACTGGTTTATTGTTTTTGCTCAATGACACATTCAATGTTCGATGCCAGAGCTAAAATGTATGAACTATTGACCCTTTTTTATCTCTTTCCTGCTCTCAGAAGCCATTTTCTGCTAGGAACGTGTTTTATATTGGAATTTCTTATCAGTGAGGGTTCCACTATAGTCACTTCCTGCCTGAGTCAGGACTGAGTCAGCCACTTACATACCTAATATTTAACTCTTTAAGGCAGAGAAAGAAAAACAGGAACACAGTATAGTTATTTGTGTGCTTGGCACTGTACATACACATGTCTATCTCATCTTGTCACATGTCACCTCGGGTATCCTTTAACCTAAATCTGTTCTTAAGTCAGAACATTGTGCTATCTCTGTCTCCTGTACCTCTTCTGTGCCAACCTGTGCCTCCAGTGTCCCTAAGAAGACAACAAAAGAAACAATCCCTGCGCTGTCTTTGGTAGATGATGAGGAGGTTATTGAGCGGGTGCTGCTCCAGACGCTGGATGGTGCCAGCAATTCTAACAAAGGAAACAAGAAGGAAACAAGAGCGCACCTCTGGTACAATAACGTTTTGTATTTTTCTCAATCAATCACGCTGTTACAGGTTACACTTACAGTGTGTAAGAAAACAATGCGCCTGTCAAGCCTGCCGTCTATCCTCTCCGGTGTCCCGCGCTTGGCCAGAGCGGCGGGGTGCGTTGGAAACTGCGTGGGAGTCGGAGGCGGTGGGCGGAGCCAGGACGCGGGGATGCCGTCTGACGTCACAACGTTTAGGCGTAGACCACGCCTTCATCAGGTGACGTCAGCGGCATGAACGGGGATGTTTTATACCCACATGTGTGGGTGGAGGCGGCTGAGGGGCCTCCTATTGGCTGCATGGGGCGTGGTTGTAGTGTGGTTGGAAAACCACGTGTGTAGTACATGGCTGCCTCCTATTGGCTGCCTGGCGTAAACATAAAACTTTATTAGAGATTTTTATTGGAAAACTTTTTAAGAGGCTTTAGAGATTAGTTTAAAAAACGTTTTAAAAAACGTTTGAAGGATATTAAAACAATTACGCTGGGACTCGATTGTTGTCTCCGCATACTAAAATCGAAGAAAATTAGGTGAAATGACATATGGTCACTCACTATGGGGTGGACTCCATCGGGAGGTACAGTTACATCACCAGTGCAATGACAATAATTAAAATTTGAACATTTAAAAGTAAACATAAAAATAAACATAAAAGATTGAGGATTAAGATGCAGGAAGTGGTCCATGTTTTTTGTGGGCTTACTTCGCCAAGCGGGACTGTCTATTGAGGTTAATCTGAGTGAGTTGAACGTCCCGACAAAGTGTGTCTGTCGTGTGTGACGTCAGCACGGCCCATGGGGTGCTTTATAAGCGCGGGGGTCCCGGCTAGATGTGGTCATAACCAAGTCTGGTTAAAAAAGTGGGGCTGTATTATATCCTGTATACACCGTGGGTATTTTAAAAGGTAGGACTGTATTATGTCCTGGATACACCGTGGATATTTTAACCACAGATAGTGAACCAAAGGAATTAGCGACCATTAGGTCGCATGAGTACTAAGCAACGTTGTCTTGAGTGGATGTCAGATGGACACAGAGGGGCTGGATACCAGGAGATTAGTCCTGCCCGGGGATTATAACCAAATAGGACATGGCCACAGGAGGGGAAAGAGGGCTCCCAAAACTGCGGATGCCCATTTTGCTGTTAAAAGAGCAATGGGAGGGGGGATACTTCGGGGACGGGAGAGTGTGGGCGGGAGGGTGGGAATTGAGGGGGGGGGGGGGAGAAGGGGGGGGGGGGAAGGAAGGAAGGTGAGGGGATGGAAATGGGGGAAGTGGGGGAGAGGAAAGGGAGGACAATGTCTGTGGGTTCTTCAAATCAGAATCTTCATTGGAGAAAGCTCCGTACTTCGAGTTCTTCGTTCAGTCCTTCGGGTACCAGAGAGTTGAATTTGAAGATCCAGAAAGTTTCTTGTTCACAGAGTTTCTTAAACCGCAGACCTCTGTGTAGAGTGGAAGGGATACTTTCAAGGCCTAAGATCTTGAGGTCACTGGGATCTGACTGGTGATATTTGGTGAAGTGCCTGGGTATACTGTGTTTTTCAGATTTTGCCAGAATGTTGCATTTATGCTCCCCCAGTCTTTTCCTAAGGGGCCTGGTTGTTCTTCCTACGTATAATTTTTTGCAGGGGCAGATTAGCATATATATTACAAACTCAGTGGCACAGTTGATAAAGTGTCTGAGTGGTACAACTCTCCCATCGGGGTGCTCGAATTGCTTCATGCCATGCAGCATAAAGGCACAACAACCACAGCGGGGATGGCCACACCTGAAATTTCCCAAGATTCCGGATCTCAACCAAGTTTGTGGGGGTTCCTGCTTCTTGTTGCTCGGTGCAATCTGGTTTTTAAGAGACCGTGCTTTCTTAAATATTACTTTAGGTGCTTCTGGCAAGGACGGTTTGAGTAGAGGGTCCTGCAAGATGATCGGCCAGTTCTTTTTAATTATGCTCTGAATACTTCGAGAACAGTCTGTGTATCCTGTAACGAAGGTTGGTATCGGGACTTTTTCTATGGAATCCTTTGGTTGGGCTGTTCTCTCTTTACTTCCAAACTCTTTAATTGCTGTACTTATCTGAGCCTCTGGATATCCTCTCTCTATAAATTTTTCTGCCAGCTGTGCTGCTTGTCTATTATAATCTTGGTCCTTGGTACAATTCCTCCTGAGGCGACAAAACTGGCTGCGTGGAATATTAGCTATCCATTTGGGATGATGACAGCTGGCTGCATGTAAATATGAATTTCCAGCTGTGGGTTTAAAGTGTGTTTGGGTACAGATCTGCAGTTGATCATCAATGAATAGCTCAAGATCAAGGAACACAAGTTTTTCTCTGTCGAATACTGACGTGAACTCAAGGCCGGTGGGGTTTGCGTTGCAATAGTTCACAAACTCATCAAACTCGCTTCTTGTACCCTCCCAAATGATTAAGATGTCATCAATATAGCGGGTATACAGGATTAAATTCTTTCTAAACTTATGGTTGGACCAGATGAATCGATTTTCCCAGTAGGCCATGTATATATTGGCGAAACTGGGGGCAAAGCCTGCCCCCATCGAAGTCCCACAGGTTTGTAAAAAGATCTGATTCATGTGAGTAAAATAATTATGTTTTAAAGCAAACTCGAGTAAATCAAGAATAAATTTGGCTTGTAGTGGATTAAAGCCCTCGTCCATCAAGAAGTGACTGACTGCCTCCAGTCCTTTATCATGTGGGATGCAGGTGTATAGTGAGCATACATCCAAAGATGCCCACGAGTAGCTATTTACCCACTGATATGTTTCTAGGATTTCCAACACGTGCATCGAGTCTCTTGTGTATGCTTCTGTGTGCTGGACGATTGGCTGCAAGAAATGGTCAATCTAATCCGATACTGGAGATAAGATCCCCTCCATTCCGGCCACAATCGGCCGCCCCGGTGGTGAAGTTTCGTTTTTATGGATTTTGGGGATATGATAAAAATAGGGTACCAGTGGATTTGAAGGCATTAAAAATCTTTGTTCCTCCTCTGTTATGATACCTAGACCAAAACCTTTGTCTAGAATGTCACGGAGCTCTTTCATATATCTTTGAGTTGGATCAGTAAATAGTCTTAGGTAGGTGTTTTTATCCCCCAATAGTCTATTTCCCTCCTCCCGATATTTTGCAAAATCCTGTATGACGATGCTACCTCTTTTATCGGCTTGACGAATAACGATCTCCTTATTCTTTTTCAGGCCTTCAAGGGCTATTTGTTCATCTCTGGTAAGATTACTGTGTTGGTTCTTTTCTTTCTTAGAGCTGCATATTTTATGGAATTCATCCATTACAATATGGTAATAGCTGTTGATAAATTGTCCCTTGGACTGGGTTGGGTAGAAGATGGATCTTGGTTTAAGCCCAGATTCCCTGACTGGTTCTTCAAGGAAATTCAAATCCATCTCCATATGGACATCATTAAGATTTTCCTCTCTTAGTTCCATCAAATCGAGCAGGGTCCCTTCATCGTCTTCAGTTAGCACGTTTTGTACTGCAATTGAATTGCGAGAATCAGGAGACCTCCCTTTGGAGTTCTTTTTATCCTTTAGAGCAAAAAATCTTTTCAGGGTCAAAGACCTGATAAACCTATGCAGATCTTTAAATAAGTTGAAGGCATTCGGCCTTATTGTAGGGGCAAAGTTGAGACCACGTCTGAGAAGGGAGAGATCTCCATCTGATAGTTGGTATGAGGAGATGTTAAAGATCTTGATAGTTGAGATGTTTAGTCCTGGCTGTTTAGCCTTCTTCCTTTTTTGGTGTTGCACTTTTCTCCCCCCTCTGACTCCCCTTCTTCTTCGAGTGGCCTTTTGGTTGCCACTGGAGTGGGGGGGGGGTGGTATAAAAAACCTACAGTTGAGGGTGCTGGGCTTTTATCTTGCCCTGGGTCTCTTACTGCCTCATCCAGGTTTACTAGGGTGGTCATGGTGAGACCTGAGGCCATGGCCTCTGGGTTATTGAATGCTGCTGGCTTATTGGTGGCTGTGTGTTTATCCCTGGATTCCCTGTTCCTTATTGTGTGATCCCATGCTTGATCCAAGTATTTACATATTGAGGCCTGGTTCCTGAATTCCTCGGGGGTCAGACCTTTTCTTTCCTTATTTTGGTATCTGGGAGCACTTTGGGATGTGTGTTTCCTCACTGTGTCTATGGCCTGTGCTCGAGGGACTGCTTCATCCCTTGTTCTTGGCCTGGCTCCAGAAGTGTTTTGTGTCGCTGCCGTCCAATTTGTATTTTTCTGCCAGAGACTTCTTGTAGAGGAGAGAGACGGCCTTTCTGACCGTGTCTGACGTGTCTGTTTCCTCTGTCCTCCAGACTTGGGCTGGAACTTATATTCCCTCTTTCGATGGCTGCGTTTGGTAACTCTCCACTGGGGTAGATTTTCATAGTCCCCTGTTGTACCGTGCTCAGTTTTGTCTGTTGCTTTTGGGTTCTGAAATGTATTGCTGCCCCTGGGTTTATGGAGGGGAGGGGGTGGGACTTGCTCTTTTGGCCAACTATGTATATTCCCAAGTAGGTAGTCTCTTTTATCCCTTTCAAATTTCTTAAGTTTACGTGATACTTGTTCTTTCTCAAAACTTTGGACAGTGGACTCCACCTTGCCACTCCAATGTGCATATTCATTAAGGTCTTCAAATGGTGTGAGATCTTTCTGGATCTGAGGGATAACCCCACGAACTTTCCTCAGGTTGCGTTCTCTCTGCATGACCACTATTTTGATCCACTGTGATGTGCAGAGTTCAGCTACTACACTCCATAGGTCCATGAGGTCCTTCTCTAGAAAATCGCAACTTTTCGTGTTTCTCATGCCTCTGGGTGCTATTTTGTGTTCTAAATATTCTGACAGAAAGGATGAATCAAGCCACTGAGCGCATTCAAAAGTCTGTGCATCCTCAAGCTGTCGGAACAGATCCACCATTTCTTCTAATCTTCTTTTGTGGTTTAGGATTTGTGATGGCGGTATTGGTTGAGAGGGTGTCAGTGTCTTTCCTGGTCCATCTGAAATCTTCGAAGAGATCTCATTCAGCTGTTTCTTGATACTCAGTTTCAAATTCTCCCATTTCAGAGGCTGATTGGTATCATTAGAATTTTCGATTCCCTCCAGGGCTTCTTCCAAAGCCTCTAATGGATCCTCCATCTTCCTAGGACTTGTGCTGCAGGTTCCACCAGTATAGAAGACAACAAAAGAAACAATCCCTGCGCTGTCTTTGGTAGATGATGAGGAGGTTATTGAGCGGGTGCTGCTCCAGACGCTGGATGGTGCCAGCAATTCTAACAAAGGAAACAAGAAGGAAACAAGAGCGCACCTCTGGTACAATAACGTTTTGTATTTTTCTCAATCAATCACGCTGTTACAGGTTACACTTACAGTGTGTAAGAAAACAATGCGCCTGTCAAGCCTGCCGTCTATCCTCTCCGGTGTCCCGCGCTTGGCCAGAGCGGCGGGGTGCGTTGGAAACTGCGTTGTGCCTTTATGCTGCATGGCATGAAGCAATTCGAGCACCCCGATGGGAGAGTTGTACCACTCAGACACTTTATCAACTGTGCCACTGAGTTTGTAATATATATGCTAATCTGCCCCTGCAAAAAATTATACGTAGGAAGAACAACCAGGCCCCTTAGGAAAAGACTGGGGGAGCATAAATGCAACATTCTGGCAAAATCTGAAAAACACAGTATACCCAGGCACTTCACCAAATATCACCAGTCAGATCCCAGTGACCTCAAGATCTTAGGCCTTGAAAGTATCCCTTCCACTCTACACAGAGGTCTGCGGTTTAAGAAACTCTGTGAACAAGAAACTTTCTGGATCTTCAAATTCAACTCTCTGGTACCCGAAGGACTGAACGAAGAACTCGAAGTACGGAGCTTTCTCCAATGAAGATTCTGATTTGAAGAACCCACAGACATTGTCCTCCCTTTCCTCTCCCCCACTTCCCCCATTTCCATCCCCTCACCTTCCTTCCTTTCCCCCCCCCTCAATTCCCACCCTCCCGCCCACACTCTCCCGTCCCCCAAGTATCCCCCCTCCCATTGCTCTTTTAACAGCAAAATGGGCATCCGCAGTTTTGGGAGCCCTCTTTCCCCTCCTGTGGCCATGTCCTATTTGGTTATAATCCCCGGGCAGGACTAATCTCCTGGTATCCAGCCCCTCTGTGTCCATCTGACATCCACTCAAGACAACGTTGCTTAGTACTCATGCGACCTAATGGTCGCTAATTCCTTTGGTTCACTATCTGTGGTTAAAATATCCACGGTGTATCCAGGACATAATACAGTCCTACCTTTTAAAATACCCACGGTGTATACAGGATATAATACAGCCCCACTTTTTTAACCAGACTTGGTTATGACCACATCTAGCCGGGACCCCCGCGCTTATAAAGCACCCCATGGGCCGTGCTGACGTCACACACGACAGACACACTTTGTCGGGACGTTCAACTCACTCAGATTAACCTCAATAGACAGTCCCGCTTGGCGAAGTAAGCCCACAAAAAACATGGACCACTTCCTGCATCTTAATCCTCAATCTTTTATGTTTATTTTTATGTTTACTTTTAAATGTTCAAATTTTAATTATTGTCATTGCACTGGTGATGTAACTGTACCTCCCGATGGAGTCCACCCCATAGTGAGTGACCATATGTCATTTCACCTAATTTTCTTCGATTTTAGTATGCGGAGACAACAATCGAGTCCCAGCGTAATTGTTTTAATATCCTTCAAACGTTTTTTAAAACGTTTTTTAAACTAATCTCTAAAGCCTCTTAAAAAGTTTTCCAATAAAAATCTCTAATAAAGTTTTATGTTTACGCCAGGCAGCCAATAGGAGGCAGCCATGTACTACACACGTGGTTTTCCAACCACACTACAACCACGCCCCATGCAGCCAATAGGAGGCCCCTCAGCCGCCTCCACCCACACATGTGGGTATAAAACATCCCCGTTCATGCCGCTGACGTCACCTGATGAAGGCGTGGTCTACGCCGAAACGTTGTGACGTCAGACGGCATCCCCGCGTCCTGGCTCCGCCCACCGCCTCCGACTCCCACGCAGTTTCCAACGCACCCCGCCGCTCTGGCCAAGCGCGGGACACCGGAGAGGATAGACGGCAGGCTTGACAGGCGCATTGTTTTCTTACACACTGTAAGTGTAACCTGTAACAGCGTGATTGATTGAGAAAAATACAAAACGTTATTGTACCAGAGGTGCGCTCTTGTTTCCTTCTTGTTTCCTCCAGTGTCCCTCTCTGTGTCACCTCTGCCCTCTGTAACTGCTTATACAAGTTTAAATTCATTTTTTTCTTTGAATTTTTTTTTAAATCGATTCTCAAAAACTACAAGTCCAATTTGAAAAAAAATGTTTTGACTTGTTCACATGGAAACAAAGAATTCATGCCGTTCGTTTCGTGGGGTTGTTCGTAAGTCAGACGTTCGTAAGTCGGGACTACCTGTTTTTATTGGAAAAATGTATTTAACACCACGTGTGTGTGGCAAAAGTGAGTGAATACTTAGGATTACACAATTTAAACTTTCAACCACCACTGTAGCCGGATTTATTTTTTAACATTATCTGGAATTCAAGTCACTGAACAAAGCTTGTGTTGGAAGCTCAACGCACTAGGCGTACAAGAGATAACGGCGCAGGATACAGCCGGTATATGGCTGATCCTGCTGCCGCACAAGTCCCGGCCGTATTAATTACTATTCCCCCTCCAGGCCGCCATGGATAGTGGGGGAATGAAATAATCCAGCTTCCAGCAATTGCTGGAAGCCAAATTATTTTTTTAAAAGCAACTTCAGCTCTGTCTTCTGACGGCGCTGAAGTTACTCCCTGTGCCTGCTATATCCGTAATTCCTATTACGGCCTATGGTGGCGCCGGCTGCGCCCAAGTCTCCACCACTTCAGCGTGTTCGCGCACCAGTACTTGCTATTATCTGTTTATCTGGGATCTCACACACAAAGGTATTATAACTAGATAAAAGCTATTCTAATGCTGGGAATACACCATACAATTTTCTGTTAAGGGGCCCATACATCTAACGATTTTCCCGCCGATATACAGCAGATTCGATCACTGTGATCGAATCTGCTGTGAAATCGGTGCGCAAAGGCTGACAGAACAATCGATTTCTGTCCGAAATCAATCGTTCCCATCGATTCCCGGCGATGCGTCCGTGCGGAAGATTTTTCTCGATCGCCGGCGGGTCGGGAGTGCGTTGATATCGGTGTTCGAATGCCAGACGACTGACGCTAGCGGCAATACATTACCTGCTCCGGCCGGCGCGTATTCCCGCCGACACCGCTGTCTTCTTCTCCGCTGGGTTCCGTGTTCCGGTCCGGCTGCCTTCACTTCCCAGCGGACAGTGGTGACACGCGCCACCCGGGGGAGAGGCAGCGGCAGCACCACCACAGATTGTGATCGGTTTCAGGCTGAAATCGATTCACAATCTGTTTGCTGTGAAGGCAGCCATACGATCACTCACAGATCAGATTCGTTCAGAGAGGGATCTTTCTGTTGGTCAAATCTGATGGCAAATCGACCTGTGTATGGCTACCTTAAAGCCCAATCTACACGATACGATTCTTTGTACGATTCGATTACGATTCTATTTACGATCCGATTAAATCAGACATGTCCGATCGGGATTAGATTCAATTCGATTTGCCATTGCAAAACAATGGCAAATTGAATTGCATCGAATCCCGATCAGACATGACGTATTTAATTGGATCGTAAATAGAATCGTAATCAAATCGCACAATCGTATCGTGTAGCTGGGGCTTTAGATTCTTTAGCTGGCCATACACTAGGCCGATTACCCGCCGATCGACAGCAGATTCGATCACTGGGATTGAATCTGCTGTCACATCGTTCACGCAAAATTTCGATCTATTTCGTCCCGAAATAGATCAGTCCCGTCCATCGCTCCGTGCGGGAAATTACCGATCGCCCGCGGGTAGGGAGTGCATCGCTAGCGGTGTACGATCGACGCAGGTATACATTACCTGAAGCTGGCTCCCGGCATCACCTCCCGGCTGGCATCTTCTCCGCATCACGGCATCCGTGTATAACTTCCTGTGTCACTGCAGTGACAGCGGAAGTACAAATAGAGGGCGCTCTATTTGAACTTTCGCTGTTACTGGAGTAACAAAGTTATACGTGGATGTCGTGATGCGGAGAAGATGCCCGGGACCAGGCTTCAGGTAATGAATGCCGGGGGGGGTAGAGGTAGATACATGCGGCAGCTCAGCAGATGGTGAATCGGTTTCAGGCTGAAATCTATTCACAATCTGTTTGCAGCAAAGGCAGCCATACGATCCCTCTCTGATCAGATTCGATCAGAGAGGGATCTATCTGTTGGTCGAATCTGATGGCAAATCGACCAAGTGTATAGGTCTGTACACACGCCGGACAGCAGGCAACGACGGGTCCGTCGTCACCTCCCGCTGGGTGGGCGCTCCAGCGACAGTCCGGCATGTGCACAGTCTATCTGCAGACTGATATGGCCGCTAATGCGGCTCGATTGATAAGATCCAACAGGACGGATCTTGCTTCCGCCGATTCCCTGCTCGCTCCCCGCGAGGGGACAATGGCAGGGAATAGAGCAGAAGATAAGCGGCACCGGCGGGGATGAGCGGGGAATCGTATGCGGGGGACGCGGTGGGCACGCGGAAGAGGCGATCCGGCAGCTAATCGAGCCGCCGGACCGCAGCATCATCTACGCGTGTAATGAGGCTTTACAGAAAATTGTATGGTGTATTCCCAGCATAACATCACTCAGAACGCCTGACCTGCATGCTTGTTCAGAGTCTATGGTACACCAGGTTATCACATGCTGATTAGTGCCCCACTTGCTGCCCCTGGTGATTAGCACATATGTGTGCTAGTACGCATGCTGTGCTCATCAACTGCAGCAGACTAACAACCACATCATTCTGCTATAACAGGTGCTAAGAAACCAAATATAATGTACAAAATTGGTGAACAATTCAACAGAAGCTTACATCTCAAACTATAATAATGGAATTCCCAAACTTTGCCAAAATTTGAATGAATCCTTTGAAAAGCCTTTTTTAACTTAAAGAGGAGCTGTTAGGTATAAGGTCTCAGAGAAAATAAACACATATATCAGTAGCTAAAGATTGGCTGTACTTACATTACATATGCATTTCACTGTCCACGTTTGGATTTCACAGAATTTGTATATAGTATATGCAGAGATAGATGCTCCTGACAGCTCATGGCAGGCTCCATGTTTTTCTGTCAAATGTGTCGTCATGTCCTGCCTGCTTCCTGATCACAGATAAGCTCGTACTTGAACAACACAGTGTGCAGTGAATATTAATGAGCCATGTGGCTAGGAACAATAGCTGACTCCTGCAGTGTACTCTGCCCGGAGATTTATCAGTGCTACGCGCTGGACTGATTACAAGCTGCTGTAACGTCTCATTAGCAGCCGAGAGGAGGGCCCCAGAATGCTTTGCAGTTTAGTATGCGGCTTGCGTCCTTATGGGTCTATAACAGCTTTGCTGATAAGCACACATCAAAGGTAACTGAGATTTTTATCTTCACTAATGGCTTTTGGGCTTCCTTCTAAACTGTTTAACACAGGAGAATAGAGGTTTAAATTAGCTTCTGCAGCCTGACAGTTACTCTTTAACAGTACTGTGAAAGTGTTAGCAGTCACACTGCACAAATACAGTGATAATTTAGTAAACATCAGTTTCAATACATATCTGCACAGAGTGGCAAGAAATCTACTATAACCTCTGTTTAACTGAGCCACTTATGAAAGGCTGCTAAACACAGGAACAGCAGTACATTCTGAAACCTGTTTAGCCTGTTGCTGATCCTATCACAGAATATTAGTAAAACAGACTCATGTATTTTAAACAAACAAAAAAAAAAAACACTATCTTTCATAGTAAATCAAGGAAAAATCACCTATGGTTGGCTTCGACTCTGCAGTTAGTTGCTGGTTCTTGGTTCAGATGACGCCTCATGGCGATTTTGGCAGGTGAGTAACGGGTGTAGTCTGGCTGAGAATGTCCAGCAGATCGCTCTCCCTTGTGACGAGATGAATGCATTGGTGTACTTGTAACAACGTCCGAATGGTCACTATGGGAAGGAGTGCTCTCTTTTGAGCATGGCCTACTTCCACCACTGCGCCCAGAATGGTAAAGCTCATACTGTGCAGCATGACCATTGATAGAAAGGTCTGGACTGAGACCATTAGGAATAGAAGACTGAGAAGGAGGTATGCGTGCCTGTGATGGATCAGTGGAAAATCGAGAACCAAAACTGCCCTTACAGCGGCCATTACTTGGAGGAGGATCTTCGGGTAAAGTGGAAGACTTCAGCTGAAGCAGTTCATGCTGTCTTTGTAATTTTTCTAGCTCCACAATACTTATCTAAATATAAAAATACACAAAACAATAAACATTTTTTACACATAAACCTCTTAAATTTTCAGCCACAAGTAAACAGATGAGGTGAATCTCCTTTTCAACGTCCTTGACTGGTTTATACCCACAAAGCATGTACAGTCTCAGACTGGGACCCCATTTGCAGCGTTTTCCTAAGATTGTTTAGGCGCATAAAAATGAACATGTTTAACCTTTTTGACAGCCCCGCTCGAGTTATCTAGCACCAGATAACTTTGGGCACGGCTGTCTTAGCCGACTGGGCACAGGCTGCCTAATGTAGACAGTGCAGAGTGGGCACAGGAAGTGCTTTCATATTTCCTCTTCCTCCACCGAGCTGCACTGCGATCACTTCTGGGTACTGATCACTTGATATGACGTGATTAGGACCCAGAGGATGGCATCAGGGTTTGCAGTGCCCCTCGGGGGTGGAAGAGGTGTAGTGGAAGAGCGGCGCCATCCTCTGGGTCCTGATAACGTCATATCATATGATTGGGCATTACAAAAGGATATCTGCATTGCAGCGCCACTCAGTGGAGGAAAGAAATGATCCTTGGGTCCAGAACAGGTAAATATGAAAGCACTCCCTGCACCCACTCTGCATAGGCTGCCCAGCTGGCGGAGACAAAGGGTAAGAGAGGGATATGTTCCCGGGGTCCACCCATGCCAGTGGCGGTCTCCAGGAGGAAGTGGTAAGCCATTGGTGGATCCAGAGGCTTCCCTCTTCTTAGACAAGTAGCTAACATTATTTTAATCTACCGTCGGTACACTTTAACCACTTAAGCCTATCTGGACGAGTATTCTCAACCAGATAGGCACAGGTAAAGTCAAACTGGACAAGTATTCTCATCCAGTTTGCAAGCTGCGGTGCGCAAGGGGCCGCAGCGCTGCGCACCCTGGCGGTTTTCCATTTCGGCAATTGGGGAAGGGAAGCAAAGCTCCCCCAAACCAATTGCAGTGCCTGTAATGAATGGACATGACCCCGATCAGGGGCCATATCCATTCATAAGAATGAACATGAATAAAAGTGGAAAAAAAAAAATGTAACAAACACTTCCTGGTAAACCAGGGAGTGTTTCTTTTGCCAGCTGGTGGCGAAAAGTTAAATTACACTGCAAAGATTTTTTTTTTAATTCCAAAAATAAATAAATAAAAAAATTATATAATTAAATCACTTCTAAAGCCCCCACCCCAGTTACCAAGCAATAAATGGTTGCCTTAGGGACTTTTTTTTTTAATATGTATGTCATAAGGGTATATTACTGTTATTTAGTACATAAGGGCTTACAAGTGATGGGACACCACAAACACACACACAAAAAAAAAAAATGACACCTTTATTTCCTCGAAAATATATTGTTGCCATACATTGTACTAAGAACATAATTTAAATGTTGTGATTGCCGAGACTAATGGGCAAATAAAATGGATGGATTTTATTTATAGTAGCACTGCTTATTTTAAAACTATAGGGGGTAGAATTGGAGTGTGTGTGTGTGTGTGTGTGTGAGAGTGTGTGAGAGTGTGTGAGAGTGTGTGTGAGAGTGTGTGAGTGTGTGTGAGAGTGTGTGTGAGAGTGTGTGTGAGAGTGTGTGTGAGAGTGTGTGAGAGTGTGTGTGAGTGTGTGTGTGTGTGTGTGTGTGTGTGTGTGTGTGTGTGTGTGTGTGTGTGTGTGAGTGTGAGTGTGAGTGCGTGTGAGTGTGTGTGAGTGTGTGCGTGCGTGCGTGCGTGCGCGCGCATTTGCCTATAAAATGCATAGAAAATAAAGTAATTACTGAACACAAGTATCACTCACAGAAAGCTGAATTTGCAGCAAAACAAAAACAAGCTATAGATCATTTATGTGTGAGGAGTAGTGATAAAGTTGTTGGCAAATGAATGGGAGAGGCACTGACAGGAGAAAATTGCTTCTGTCCTGAGGCTGAAGTGGTTAATATTGGAGATATACATTCATACACACATATACATACATACATACATATATATATACATACACATATACATACGTACAAGAGAAACCGGAGGAAATGGTTTACAAGTTTCCTTGATTATGTAAAAAAAAAAAAAAAAGGCACCAAAAGAAGCATCATGTTTGCATTAATAGATACATTTTAATTACTTTGTTCAAAGTTGAGGATATTTCATACATGGGTTATGAGAATATTCTGCTTTTTTAGATTTGTCCGTTCACAAATAGTGGCAAACAAGTCTGGTAGGAAAAGGGGTGAAAAACAAACAAAAAAACAACAACAACCAAGCATCACAAAATAATTCATACCTGCAGCTCTAAACAGTGCTTCTGCTTCTCTGAAATCTGGCTCTTCAGTGCCAATTTTTCCTTCATCAGATTTTCCAGAGACAGTGTGTTCCAGTCCAGCTTCAGTTCTTCACAACGTGCCTTCAGCTACAAAAGAGAATCTTATTAACTACTTTAGGACCGCAATAATTAAATTCTACGCCCTGTTTTGGTGGCTACCTGGCTGGCAGGGCGTAGATTTTAACCACCCGACGCATCGCGTTCTCGCTGCTTTCCTCGCTCCCGACTATCTCGCCGAAGTTTCCCCGCCGCAGCACACTCCCTCTGCGGTCTCTATAACGGCAGAGCCTTGTGAGCAGGTCAGGAGACAATTTAATTGGCTCCTGACCCTGTCTATCAGCATAAGCCGCTTTCATTGGCTTACATTTTTAGGCATTGTCAGGAGCCAATGAAAGCAGCTCCTGACCGGCTCACAGGAACTCTGCCGTCAGAGACGGCAGAGTGGGTGGGCCAGGTTCCCGGCGTGCGGTGGGGACTGCGATTGTGGCAATTCGTTGGTGTTCTGCCATTTCTGGTACCAGCGGTCTCTGGTCCTTAAAGCGGAATATAACCCTGCATTTCAGCTTTGCTCTAAAACATTATTTACAGCATATTATATGCAACCAGCATTTTTTTTTTACTAGACCAGCATTGGAAGGGTTACACACAGAGCATTAAATTTCTGTGGAGAGACCTGCAGACGCATCCGAAGCTTACATAGATACATTTAACTAAACAGAATGTAACAAGTGAGGAATGTTACACACTCTTTGGCTGTCCTCCAACTCCTGCACAGTCAGAGAGAGTGAGTCACATTCCACAGTTGTTACATTCTGTTTAGTTAAATGTATCTATCTAAGCTTCGGATGCGTCTGCAGTTCTCTCCACCGAACTTTAAAACTGTGTGTAACCCTTCCAATGCTGGTCTAGTAAAAAAAAAATGCTGGTTGCATATAATATGCTGTAAATAATATTTTAGAGCAAAGTTGAAATGCAGGGTTATATTCCGCTTTAAAGGGAACCTTAACTCTAAAATTTTACGCATTACACCCGTAACGCGTAAAAATGTAATTGTTGATGTCTGCAAAAGCTTCCTGCACCAGCAGGAATGCATAAAAACGTACTCATGGCGGCCAGCCAACTCCCAGTCGGCAAAAATGAAACTAGCTGGCAGCGGGGGACCAGATGAGCCATGAGTGACTGTGAGGGCACAGGATGGCTGCAGGGGGCTGGTAGATGCCCCAGGTAAGTTAAGGTTCCCTTTAAGGACCAGAGACCGCTGGTACTTAAGTGGTTAAAATATTCTGCTGACATGCTGCAGAAATGTTTAAGGCTTCTTTTCAAACTTGGGGCCTGCTCACACTATATGGAATACAGCACATAGCATGGAACTTTAACACATTAACAGCGCATAGTGCAGAATGAGCAATTCTGACTTATCGATTGTGCTACTGTGCATAATGCCAACATACAACATTAATGTGGCTTGTGCACTGCACCAAAGGTCAATGGAAAGAAGTGTGTGTTTACTCACCAACAACAAACTGCGGTTCCGGAGCTCACCATTTTCCTGCTCTAGCTGTCGGCTCTGTTCCTTAAGTTGAAGGTTGTGAGCAGAGATCTCCTTTTGGGCTTGGATGAGGTCACTGTATGTCAGGGCCTTGACTCCCAACTGCAGATTTAAATAATTATTTTATGTAGCGATACAAGAACAACTGATTGAAAACAGAAATTTATGGTTAATCACAAAACAGGGGATAATGGTTGTATAAGAATATTTTCCGTTCAGTGTATATACCAGCAGATAGGTTGATCTGTGCACAAGTTCCCCGACCCCACCACCCATTTTTGGCCTAAAAAAAACAGGTAAAATCAAGTGAATTGTGAATAGCCCCCCCCCCCCCCCCCCCAAAAAAAAATGTGGCCATAGCCCCCTGCAGAAAAAAAGGTAAAGCAAATGTTACAATTTGTTTAGTTTAAAAAAAAAAAAAAAGTAGGGTAATAGGTTCACCATACCTCATCCAGCTTCTGCTGAAACAGTTTTTTAATCTCCTCTTTTTGAACTTGGCAATGAGTAAGAAGTCGGTGAGCAGCACCAAGAAGTTGTGAGTTCTTTTCCTTTAAAAAAAAATAGTCTAATTTCAACAAAAGAATGTAAATATCTATAGCTCTAATCTCTCTATATACTTTATGTAAGTTATGTGAATAAGTAAGCAGTTCTCTAAAGGTTAATAAGTTTATGTGGTTTGTCAGGTGAACTTTATCAGTGGCACCAAGCTGCAGAGAGTTCTTGGAGGCTCTCTCTTTGGACCACAGGAAATCAGGACAATTTACGGAAGATAACTTTCCATGTACAAGACAAAGCCTGTATACTTAGGAAAAGAACAGAGTGATGCTTACAGATTGAACTGGATACTACATCACACAATACAGTTGAGGCCAAATTATTTAAAGTGTACCAGAAACGATATAAAATACAAGTTTTATACATACATAGGGCTTCCACCAGCCCCATGTGCGCAGATCGCTCCTACGACGCCGTCCTCCGCAGGAGAGCGCACTTCTCTTGCACAGACTGGCCAAAGCTACGGGACCCGGTACCAGCGATACAGAAGGCTAAGGATGGTGGCGTGGGAGCAATCCGTGCACATGGGGCTGGGGGAAGTCCCAGGTATGTATAAAACTTCTATATCGTCTCTGGATTCCTTTAAGGATTTATTTCTGTCTGTCACCATCCCTCTTCCACCCCACCGAGGACTGTTTTAGCCACCTAAATTACTGCAACATATAAAGATTTGGTGTGAGAAGGACTTTCAGAATGCGGTTTCTGGAACCTCAAGAACCATATGCATTCCTTTGACAAACATGAATGAAATCAACTTTTACAATTTTAGAGCATTCTTCCCAGGAATATTAACTGTTTCCACTAGGAAGAAAAAGTTGTAGATCAGCTGGGGATGGAGAGATCTCAATGGCAGACAGAAAGCAAGCAAATCCTGCTTGACATTTCTAATAATCATTTGTACAGTTCTATTTCATATCAAATTAATGGCATGGTGACTAGACGCAAAATGCCAATGGCAGTACATACACAGTGAGCTAAAAATTCTAAGGCAAACTTAAAGCAACAGATGTCCAATTAGGAAAATAAAAATACCTTTTCCTTCTCCAACAGTTGCTGTAGTCCAACTTTGTACTGGGGAGTCTTCATGTAAGACATAAGTTGCAAATATTGAATCCTAAACGAGTCTGTGACAGAAGAGAAATCTGTGAAAACTTGCACATAACACGCTACGGTCAACCACTTTGGTAAGCATACATAAAAAAAAAAACTCATTTTCGATACTTGCAAGCAGGTAAACGTGAAGACTTAAAACTACAGCCGCTTCCTAATTGACAAATAGTTTGTGACAAAAGTAAGAAGTATGAATAAAAGAAAATTGTCAGACTGATGGATAAAAAAAAAAATATATATAAAAGAAGAAGAAGAAACCCAGAGAATCCAGACATTTGGGGAAATGTTGCACTAATTCTTCATACTGTCTCTAAAGCACTAGCACAAAATTCTGGCAAACAACACTGAAATAAAAAGTAAAAAAAAAAAAAGATGTAACAGGTAGCTAGATGTATCAGTCAGAGATATATGTATACACCACTCCTGACTGGCTGCTTGTTATGGTAGAACACTTTTGGCTAATTTGAAGAATCTCCTGTTACTTCCTAGGCCAGTGGTCCTCAAACTAAGGCCAGCGGGCCGAATGTGGCCTCCTGAAGCTTTTTTACCGGCCCCCCATACACAAAATGTATTATAGATGCGGTCAGCTTCATCTTTAAATATTAGCTTTTCACATATAGAATGAAGCCAGAAAGCAGCAATTTCGCTGGTTTCCAATTAAATTCCAAGTCAGGTGACACTGCTGTTCAATTGGACTGCAGGTTGTCACCTGGGTATGCTTCACTGTCTGGCCCGCAAAGACATCATTTTATGTATACTCCGGCCCCCCCAGCAGTCTGAAGTATGCTGACCCAGCCCTCGACCCTAAACGTTTGGGGACCCCTGTCCTAGGCTCTGGCAGTCTCTGCTGTCCATGCTGGAAGAGGGAGACACACTGATTAAGAGGAATGCCTTTGCGAGTAGTCAGAGAACTGAAGACAAATACATTGCTGGAAACGTAACCCCTTACCACCGACCATAGAGGTTTCTTTCAGCAAGGTGATTACTAGACTATACAGTGAAGAGTTGATAGCAACCCCTTGCAGGGAAATGGTTCATTATGTCAGGGCCAACAATTTCTGTATCTGCAAATGTCAGATTTGACAGTAGAGATGGAGCTGTGTAAAAAAAATAAATAGGACTTGTGGTAATATGTGCCTTAACATACAGTATTCCCAACAAATGGTTTTATCAACAGTAGTCCTTTAAATTGTGTACCTGCCAAATACCATGATAAGCAATTCCGCACAAAGTCAATACTGGTAACAAAGCCATACTATATGCAACTATGTGATGAAAAAAAGTGAGTCATTCTTATGTACCCTCGAAACAGAGGCAATATTGAAATATTTAGCCCAGTAGATCGTAATCAGAACAGTGTACATAAGACATGTTAGCAAAAAGATGTTGTGTAATTGCATAGAGACCACTTATGAACCCTCAACATTTATCAGGAGTTCTACACATCCCAGCATAACAGTACAGACCAATTTTAGCCAGTTCTCCACTTTACTGTCTAGTAGTGCATAAGCATTATGGGAGTACAGGATATATTGCTCACTGGTAAAGCTGCATTCTGTCCCAAAGCAACTAAATTTCAAAAGCCCTTATTGCAAAAAAGGCAGAGTGTAAAAATCAAGCAACAAAATAAACCATGTAGTAGGCTACTTTCACACTGACATGTTCTGGTGGACAATATCATGTAAAATGTAATTATATTGCAATAGTATGTTCACGTCAGCATGCTAGCAGTGTGGTACAGTTGCAGCAGTGAAGCATATCTCTGTTGCAATGCAGTCTCTCGTTTACAGGAGGTGCAATGCAACGGCCCAATGTGAAACTAGCCTAAAAAGTAAATAAAAGACTCGCTAGGGAAAAGAAAAATCAAAAGAAGAGTGGATAAGTAATATATAAATGTAGACAAAAAAAAAGTCACAACATGTGTAAAACTTGTTTTAAATATAAAAAGGGGGGGGGGGGGGGGGGACTTTGCGGATGAGTGTGAAATTACTGCAGAATAATTGTACCATACACCAAAACAAGCTTTAAAACTGACATATGCAAACATGTAATAAAAGAAATAAAAAGTAAAACAAAGTTAAGTATGGAAAAGCACATGGGCAGACTCCATGGCACAGAGCCTTTGCTCCAGCCAAGAAGGCTAACCACGAATACCCGAGAGCAGATGCAAATTGGGCAGGTGATAGATAAGGGTGAGGCCAGAATCTTCAGCGATGAATACTGCTAGCGAAAGAACGCCAGACAGTACATTAAAACAAAGGTCAGATATTATGCATCTCTCAAATGTATATAACTGCCTCAAAACAATAACATAATTCTGTCACTTTAGAAAAGTTTTTTCCTGTAGTCAATAAGCTAGTCCTGTCTTTTGGTCAAATGTCACCAAAAGTTCTTGGTCTTTTTTTTTTTTTTTTAAATGGTCATGGCAAGGCTAGCGGAGTCCCTCATAAATGTCAAATATCAGTGAAAATTACAAACTAACCATACGGTTGTACTCATAAAAGTTTACATATACCCTGAAATAAAAAAAAATAGAGCTCCCAAATGAACTTGAGCACAGGTTTACATGCACTTTAATTTTGGCCTAACATATACACAGATCGACACACGCATAATAGAATACTAAAGGTAAAGGAGGCCATACCTCAGGCGACTTGGCAGCTGATCGACCATTCGATTCGATTATTATAATCTGAATCAGCTGAAAAATCGGTGCTGCCAAGTGCATGCCCGACCGACGATGAGACTAATTTCAGGCCGAAATTGGTCACATTAGATGGTAGGACATGCTGCAAGATGTCGGGCCGACTTGCTCGAGAGATTTCATGCTGAAATTTATTGGGAATCAGCCTTCAATTTATTGGGAATCAGCCTTCAGTGTATGGGCAGCTGACAGATCTCCCTCTAATAAGATTTAAATCAGAGAGAGATTTCTCTCTTGGTCGAATCTGCCCATCTTCACTAGATGTATGGGCATTTTAACTGTCCACGCCTGTGACTTGTTTATGTGTAATTAGTTAGTCTATAAAAAGTCAGTGAGACTCTGGACTCTTGACAGTAACCTGCCCAAAGCAAAAGAAATGTAAAAATACCTGAGAGAGAAGGTTGTTTATAAAATAGGAAAAGATGTAAAACGATATCCAAAGAGTTGAGAATGCCAATCAGCAGTGTTCAAACGTGATAAAGAAATGGAAATTGAGGGGTGCTTTCAGAGTGCTTTTCTGACCATCAGCGCTTTGTAAGCAGTTTTTAAAAACAGCTTCCATTGACTTGCATTAAAATCGCGGTGCGATCGCAGCATTTTTACCGCAAGTCAATAGGCTCATTTGAAAAAAAAAAAAACGCTCAGAAAGCGACAATCAGAAAAGCACTCAGAAATAAATCAGTGTGTCTACAGCCTGAAAAGCTGCAAATAACTTACCGTAAGCCAACATCAAGGCTTCTTTACAGAAAAGAGGTGTGGATGTTTCAAGATGCATTACTGTGCTGATGTCATTAAAGTGTACCTGAGCTGGCTCGTCGCACCAGTCACCTCTTCTGCGCATGCACAGAGGGGCTACGCATGCACAGAAGAACCATCTGGCACGACAGCCAGATTACCAGGACTGATTGCGGCCAAACGGAGGCACTCGGGAGGACGGCAAGGGTCACATCGGTGCTCATGGGATTGAAGGAAGCCCCAGGTAAGTATCAAATCTTTATTTCGCCATCTCAGGTTTACTTTAAAATAGCACTCTTAAAACATGTAGAACCTAGACAAGCATCAAAACTGAGAAAACAAAAATAGCATTTTTGATGCACTTTGGATCAAAGCCATGTGGAAAAGTCAAACATGTGGCCAAATCGACCCAGCATTGGATACAGCAGAAAAATGTTAAAATTCTAGAGTGACCATCTCAGCCCCCTGACCTAAACATCCTTCAGCCACTTTGGGGAGATCTTAAACATGCAGTTCATGCAAGACAGCCCAATAATTTACAGTAACTGGAGGCTTTTTGCTAGGAAGAATGGGCAGCTTTACCATCTGAGCAAATTAAGTTGCTCATCCTCAACTATCGCAAAAGACTGCAAGCTGTCATTGATACTATAAGAGAGAATGCACGGTATTAAAAAACTAAGTGTATGCAAACTTTTGAACAGGAACCATCTCAGCATTTTCTTAAAGAGAACCCGAGGTGTGTTTAAAGAATGTTATCTGCATACAGAGGCTGGATCTGCCTATACAGCCCAGCCTCTGTTTCTATCCCAAACCCCACTAAGGTCCCCCTGCACTTTGCAATCCCTCATAAATCACAGCCATGCTGTGAGGCTGTGTTTACATCTGTAGTGTCAGTCTCAGCTGCTCCCCCGCCTCTTGCATAGCTCCGGTCCCTGCCCCCGTCCCTTCCCTCCAATCAGCAGGGAGGGAAGGGATGCAGGCGGGGACTGGAGTTCTGCAGGAGGCAGGGAGAGCAGCAGACTGACACTATAGAGATAAACACAGCCAGCTCTGACAAGCTGTTTGTCAGCAGCGTGGCTGTGATTTATGAGGGATTGCAGAGTGCAGGGGGACCTTAGGGGGGTTTGGGATAGCAACAGAGGCTGGGCTGTATAGGCAGATCCAGCCTCTGTATGCAGATAATATTCTTCAAACCCACCTCGGGTTCTCTTTAATTATGTTTTTTCTTACGATTGTGCGATTTTGAGATTTCTAAATCAGGGCCGTTAAATTAGTACAAAAAAATCATCAGATTCCTCAGTTTATGGAACTACCGACTCCAGCTACCCAAAATTGCGTTGACTCTCCAACTCCCTAGTCTAATTCTTACCAGGGCTTTGGAGTTGGTACAAAAATATTCAGACTCAGTTTATGAAAACATTCAAGTTCGACTTCACAGCCCTGTTTCTCAGTTTAATTTGAATCCCATTAACCTTTACACTGCCAAAGACTTCTATAGGAGATTTTTGTTGTCGTATCCATATGCATATGCCATGGAAGTCCAATGCTAGGTACACAATGCAATTTTCTGTCAGATTTACTGTCAGATCGATTATTTCCAATATGTCTGATCTCATCTCGGAATGATTTTTTTATGGAAGTAAATGGAAAATTGATTAAAAAAAAAATTGATCGGAAATCAGATCAGATATGTTGGAACTAACTGATCTGACAGTAAATTATCAAAAAATTGCATCATGTGTACCTAGCATAAAGGTGTTCTAGTACAAAATTACTTCCAGCTAGTTTATAGACTTTTTGGTTTCCCAAGGTTTCTTTGCCACGTGTGTCCAAAAGACATTTAGTACAAAGTTTGGTGCTAGTCTTCTTTAGAAGACCCAGCAGGAAACCTCATAGGTAAATTAAGCTAAGAAGATTGGGTGGACAGCACCCTCTAGTACTGCTAGGTTTCCAGTAGGTTGTAGTGAACTACGCCCACACTATATGGCCAATCACAAAGCTTTGTATTGTAGGGGTTGCGGTGACTGAAGAACTGCTCCTTATGAGGTTTCATGCTGGGTCTCCCTAAAGGAGACAAACACCCAAAGTTTTGGCTCAGTGCCAACTTTTAGAATTCTAAATTGATGCAGAATTATGTAAATGTTATTGTACATCTATGCAGCTTGAAAACAAACCAATTAAATGCTTTTACATTTTCATAATTAGCATAATTCTCATATCGATTTTTTTTTTGCACCCCAATGACAATCCCTCCAGACTAATGTGGAATTTGGTACATTTAGATTTGGGCAAGATATTTAATAAACACCATTCAAACATAGCTGGCACTGGCATATAGCAGTTTAACAAAAATGAATTGGCAGTCAAAGAGTTATAAATAAAAGATGTGTTTTTACTGATTACCCATGTTTTCCTTAATGAATGGTTCACATTTCACAAAATCTGCTGAAGTAAACTTATGAGCAGAACTGTACATGCAGCACATTCAGACCATGTTGCAGGCTTGTGATAACTTTGATTAAACTGGATTAGGTTTATCAACAGGCCAAGATAATTGTATGTTTTTTTTTGGGGGGGGGGATTTCCTTAATTTAAGGGGTGTGTGAGATATGTAAGGTATCCCAGTTAACATACAGTCTTACCACAAAAACCTAGCCCACGAGACTGAAAAAATTCCCTACAGAGCTGCCTACAGAGTTCAAAGAGCACAGCTGAATTCAATCATTTTGCAATGGAAAAAGTTTGGAACATGCATAAAGGGCCCTGGTACAAACATCCAATTTTAAATTGGCCAATGTTTAGCCATTTTTGCCACCTCCATGTAGTATAAGGGTTTACCTACACAATCTGTTCATAATATTTAAAATCTGTTGGCCCTGATACTACTAGAAGGTGGTTAAATTGGACAGTAGTTGGCCAATTATAATTGGAGTCTCACTTTGCAGGTCGCAGATTGTGCTCCCTGGAGAGGCAGAGCTTTGCGCTGTAGCTCTGCCTCTCCACAATCTCCGATTTCCGCCCCTCTCAGTGAAAGAAGACAGAGGGGCGGGAGGATGTGGCTATTGACAAAGATTGACTGCGGAGGAGGCAGAGCTACAGCTCAAAGTTCTGCCTCTTCAAGGAAGTAAAGCCAGACGAGCCCAGGAACTTTACTGGGCTTTTTCTCAATCAAAAAAACACTCATTTTGTGACGGGATTGTGGCGATTCCACTTAGGATATAATGCTTAACAAGATTAAATAGAATTAAAAAAAAAACATGGGAAAAAAAAATTAGACTTCAAAGTCTCTTTAACCTTTTCGGGACCGCGTGCATTAGATTCTACGCCGCACTTGTGGCTGTTCTAGCCTGATGCGGCGTAGAATCTACGCCGGCCCGCAATTTCCGCTCCCGACGCGATCGTGCGCACCCGGAGAGGGAGATTAAGCTGTCATATGACAGCCGACATCTCCCCCGAGTGATCAGCAGCCATCGCGTATGGCTGCTGATCACGTGATCACTACGATCGCCGTCGGATCGTAGTGATCAGTTTGACAGCTGCGGCGGCAGGTGGGGGAAAGAAGAGGATCCACTTACCTCCCTGCCGTTCCCGCGACGATCGGCACCCCCCTCCGCTCTGGCCGGCATCTCCGCTCCATCTGACATTAGCTCCGGGTCCCGGCTTGATGACGTCATCAAGCCGCGACCCGGAACTGATCGTCAGACAGAACGGAGATGCCGGCCGGAGAAGAGGGTCCCGTGCGGCTCATCGCTGGAGCCTGGAAGGTAAGTGAAGGCTGCTGGCAGAAGGGGGGGGGGGGGCACAGGCCACCATGGGGGGACACCAATCCAGCCAGCCACACACGGGATCCGGCCGCCTGACCCCCCCAAACGCGTGCACCCCCCTCCCGCACAAAATTACTTTGGTCCTTAAGGGGGAGTAGGCGGCCGGTCCCGAAAAGGTTAACCTCCTGAGCGTTACGCCGCTCAGGAGGGTTTGCAGCAGAGAGTCCCCAGTATAATTTTTAGAGATCGCATTGTTGTAATAGCTTCAGCTAGCACTAGGCTAGCTAGCAGTGGTGACCGGCATCCCTCGATTACTTTTGATTCCCCCGATCAACGCTAAATACATTACTTAGCCTCGATCCAGCGATCGGCGCAGCCTCCCCGGACAGCTCCGCTCTTCTCTATGGGGAGGATCGAACATGACATCGGCGACGTCATGCGCAGACCCGATCCTCCCCATAGAGAGGACCGGAGATGTGCAGGGAGGCTGCGCGATCGCTGGATCCGGGGAGGGTAATGTATTTAGCGGCGATCGGGAGGGGGATCAAAAGTAATCAGGGGATGCCGGCCACCACTGCTAGCTAGCCTAGTGCTAGCTGAAGCTATTACAGCTATGCAATCTCTAAAAATTATACTGGGGGACTCCTGGGGACAGTCGGCGGTATGCCCGACACAGTGTCGGGCATACCGCTAAGGAGATTAAAGAAAACACCACAGCACTGTGGGAGTATTAAAGGAATAGTCAGGGGAAAAAAAAAAAAATTCACTTACCTGGGGCTTCTACCAGCCCCACGCAGCCATCCTGTGTCCTCGTAGTCACTCACTGCTGCTCCGGTCCCCCGCCGCCAGCTAGTTTCGTTTTTGTCGACCTTTTGGTTGGCAGGCCACCACGCGTACATTTGCATGCATTCCTGCTGGTGCAGGAACATTAACACATTTTTACACGTTGCACCACTAACGCATAAAAATGTATGCGTTAATGTTCATGCACCAGCAAGAATGCGTGCAAATGAACACGTGGCGGCCTGCTGACCAAAAGGTCGACAAAAACGAAACTAGCTGGCGGCGGGGGACCGGAGCAGCAGTGAGTGACTACGAGGGCACAGGATGGCTGCGTGGGGCTGGTAGAAGCCCCAGGTAAGAAAGTTGTTTTTTTTGCCTGACTATTCCTTTAAGCATTGCTTGATAGAAAAAAAAAGGAAGTTCAATGGTTTTAGGACAAAGTTACAACATTCCAACATACTAAGAAGTGAAAGGGTCTTAATACTTTGAATGCGCTGTATTGTCATGTCACCAAATGTCACCATTTAGTTTAAAAAAAAAATGAAGTAAATATATCAGCCATATATTTTTGCTTAACGCGAATAGTGTACCATGTTTTCACTATACATGACATACAACAGGTGCACTAAGATTTTACTCACAAGAATCAAGGCAGGTAACTTAGGTGCCACACGGCACCTGGTAATTTGAGTGCCTGAATAGGCCACAAGGTTAATTGTGGAGCACAGTGTATAGTTTGTCCGCCAGACTTATAGTCGATAGGAGGTAATGTGCAGGAAGGGATGGGTAGTGTTAGCAGCAGGTAAGGGGAGTGTATGTTTAACAGGTAAGAGGAGTGTATGTTTAAGGAACAGGTAAGGGTGGTGTTAGTGTAAGGAGTAGGCCAGGTAAAGTGATAGTTGAGTATCAGCAGTATTGATATTCTACTAGCAGCTTCACCCAGCACCCAAATTGCTCAGCGCCCCTTTGCCATGTATGAACAAGGATAGTAGCCATCTTAAAGTGAACCTCCGGACTAAAAATCTACTCGGCAGAACTGAAAAGGCTTGGTGTTTCTTTAACAGTTTCACAGCATCAGAACTTTGTTTTTCTTACCAAAGCTTAATTTTTAGCTGCATTTTTAGCTAAGCTCCACCCATCAAAGAAAACTGCCGGGCGGCTTTTCCTTGATGCTGTGCAAAGCATGTTGGGAATTCCTATGTTTTTATTCACGTTGCCTAGCAACTGGGAGGTGTGATCAGCACACAGGACAGTTGGAGCTGTGTGTCATACTCCCTGTCACCTCCGTTCAACCAAAAAGATGGCTGCCGTCATGAAATCAAACATTTGCCTGTTCTTTTAAAAACAGGGTGAGTAAGAGATTACCTATTTATTTTAATTAACATAACTAATGTAACTTAATGACAGTATTTTTGTTTAGGCTGAAGTTCCTCTTTAAAGGACTTACGAGACCAGGAATTCCGAAAAAAAAAAAAAAGTTAGCTACCTGCTTCAGCTTGTCAGGCACGGAGGACGCCGCCCACGCCCTCCGTGCCGTTCCGCCGGGTCCCCGCCGCTCACTAGCCCCCCTAACGGTCCCCGACCGCGCGGCCCGGGTCGGGCTCTCCAGCCTGTACAAACATGGCGGCCGGTGCTGGCCGCGGCTGCGCAGTACGCATAGCCGCGAGTGCGGCTGCGCAGCTCTAAGGCCAAACCCCCCGATCCACGTAACAGTAGCGTGGATCGGGGGTTGGCCTTGGAGCTGCGCAGCCGCTCTCGCGGCTATGCGTACTGCGCAGCCGCGGCCAGCTCCGGCCGCCATGTTTGTACAGGCTGGAGAGCCCGACCCGGGTCGCGCGGTCGGGGACCGTTAGGGGGGCTAGTGAGCGGCGGGGACCCGGCGGAACGGTACGGAGGCCGCGGACGGCGTCCTCCATGCCTGACAAGCTGAAGCAGGTAGCTAACTTTTTTTTCTGATTTCCTGGCCTCGTAAGTCCTTTAATGCACCTTGAATTTACTACTTCATCTTCTGACACACAACTGAGTGGAGCCTCTTTCTGACAATTCAATGTAGTTCTCTTACCAAGCAGCTTCTGCAGTGCTGGAGGTGTGGGAGAAGATATGAGCTCGTTGGAAGGTTGACGATGCACTTTCAGAGGTAGCTGAAAATGGGGGCTTTGAGGTGACTTGCAGGTGTCTGTAGAGCATAAAAATGAGAAGTAAACCACTGCTTTATTAGTGTCATTTCATAAAAACTCACTGCATTAAATAAACCTGAACCAAGTGGATTATAGAAGGAGAAAGTGTTTATACTCCAGTCTTGAAACTGAAACTTGCCTGGCTGTAGTGCTGATTTTCTGCCTCTGATACTTTAAGCTACAGATCCAGAAGGTGTATGGATATAAGAAGGAGCAGTTGAAAAAAGTTGCAGCAAAAAAATGGGCACAATTATTAGTTATCAATATATGTGGGGGCAATTCTTATTTATCGTAATATAGAAAGCTGTTACGCTAGTTAGCTGGCGGCTGCAATTGAGTCGAAATTTATCGTAAATTAAGATGCAATCCCTGTTATTGCTCCGTTCAGTTATCTTTTAAAGGGAACCATAGATGAAAAAAATAAACATTTTATACATACCTGGGGCTTCCTCCAGCTCCATATGCTCCAATCGTTCCCACGCCGCCATCCTCCTCTGCCTGCAGCTACGAGAACCGGGTTCCCGCTGTTCCGTCAGTCGGAGCCAGTCTAAGCGTAAGGGAAGTGCGCTGTTTGCGTATCTCTGCAGCAGCCGCTGGAGAGATACGTAGAGGGCTCACTTCTCCTGCGTAGCTGGCTCCGATGATGTCAGTGACGGGACCCGGTTCTTGTAGATGCAGGCAGCGGAGGACGGCGGTGTGGGATCGATCAGAGCGTATGGGGCTGGAGGAAGCCCCAGGTATGTATAACCTCTTTTTAATTTTCCAGTCTCAGGTTCATCTCTGGTTCCCTTTAAAGAAAAATACATTTGTGAGATATAGGGAAATGCTGTGAACAAATGTGAGAAAAGCATGCACTTATAAGTACCAGATATATATCTACTTATTGGACAGTTAACGAGACACTCCCAAACCTGGAAAGCTCAAGCCAACATTCAGTTTCAAAGTTGGAAACTGAACAAACCCCCACATCTCTCAAAGAAACAACATTATTTAACCCCTAAATGCTTAATTAAGGTTTGCATAATGAACAATACCCAGGTTATCATCTGGGAGGGGGGGGGGGGGGATTGAAGGTAAATGCTAGCTGACCCTTGGTGTCTGATCCTATGCCCTAGTGAAGTACAATACGCTACAAAAATATAAAACTATTCAAAGGAGAATAATTTCAATTAAAAACTGGTGTACCAACATCCAGTCATTCTCTGTAATCTGGGTTGTGCCCCAGCGAAAACCATTTTACAGCGAGTGGAAACAACTCCTCCGACCTCCAAGCCCTACCTATAGAAATATGCAAATTTCCACTGCTATCCTCACTTTGATGTGCAACAGTGCCTGTTCTGCTTTGACAATACCTTCCAGCCAATACAAAATTACTGCTGTGGTGGCATGATGCACAGGTTGTGTGCAAACACTGTGTATGGCATTGGATGACCAAGCATTAGAGCGCACAAGTAGCAGATGGACAGATGCAACAGACCACATCTGTTTTAATATCCAAAGAGGACATTCTTCTCATTTTAAATTTATATAGCGCTATCATCTACCATGGATATCTGAAGCGACCACATTAACTATATTAATATTCACTTTAACAAACTTAGTCAAGACAACTTCCATAGGGAAGACATGAGGGAAAGAAAGAAAATACAGATTAAGCAAGAAGTCAAAAACTAGCCTCTAAATTCCACACTGTACAAATGAGTTTACTTGCGCAAGACTGCATTTTGAGCACTTCAGCTTACCCTGAGGGCTTGACTGAGTTGGAGACTGAGGGGGAAGACTGTTCTGTTGATGTAGAACTTCCAGTGCAGTTGGCGATTTGGAGGGCTTGCGGTCACCACTAGATTGGAGCAGTTTCTTAGGACGTCCTCGTTTCCGACCTGCAATTTTTCTGCCCTTCTTGGTCAGTCTCCTGCGAGCTTTAGCTGGTGAAGTCTTTTTCACAGGAGCTGGTTTTTCTTCTTCAGTTGCAGAATCCTAAACAAAATAGAACACCACAATTTTAAGGGAAGGTAAATACTTGACCATTTTTATGCTAATTAAAACAATTAGTATGGAATGAAACATTCCCTTATCCTGGTATGCAGTACCAATTTTATGCTAATTAAACCAATTAAGGGAATGTTTCATTAAATGCTATTATCCTGGTATGCAGTGGTTAGCAGCTACCAAAACTGGCTTAAAGTGTACCTGAGATGAGGCCACCGCAATAAAATATACATACCTGGAGCTTCCTCCAGCCCCCTCTGGTCTGATCGCTCCCATGGCGTCTTCTTCCTCCAGTCAGGGCCAGTCAGCTCAAGCACAGTCCGGCCAGGCATTGTCCAGGCGATGTGCATACGGCAATAGTGTGTGTGCAGCCTGGCCGTGTATGCGCTGTTGGCCCCCGACGGGACGACTTTCCAGGGCCAATTGCAGGCGGAGAGGGAGAAGAGGACCCCCTGGGAGCGATCAGGCCGGAGGAAGCCCCAGGTATGTATATTTTATTGCTAATCCCGCATCTCAGGTACCCTTTAAGGATGGTGTGCCAGGAAATTGGCCCAGTGCCCAAGGCTCAAAAACCAACCATGGTAGAGTTAACCCTGTGCCTTACTCAGGCTAGCAATGCTATGTGAAAATTGTTTAGTTGCAGAAGAACTTGGGATAAATTGAAATCTAAAGTTGTGCTGCAGACCTGTACAAGTCCAGAGTGTACTGCTGCCATCTAGTTGCTAAAATAAAATTATGCATCGTTTAACCTATTGCTTGGCTTTTTTTGTTGCTGGAAAATTATTTTTGTGTGTCTTTTTTCACAGTTGTAGGCGTGAAACTAAAGGTGGCCATACACTTAAACATTTGCAGCAGATTTGACCCTCAGATAGATTTTTGTCAGATGCCCGTCAAGTGGAATCTATCTCATGTGTGCCACACACTAGGAACAGATTTCCAAAAGATTCAGATTGAAATCTATTGGAAAGCGATCTAAATACACTATTGGACCATGAGATCCAATGCAACTCTATGGGCCATCAATCTGCTGCCAGCAGTAGATCGACCTAGATTTTCCATCCAGTCAGATAGATCAAATCGATTGAAAATCGGCAACAAAATCGATAGATTTGATAGAATCAGTTTCCGATCGATAAAATCAACTAGTATATGGGCCCCTTAAGGAGGTTAAAAGGCAATGATCAAACTTAATGTATGAAATGAAACATTCCTGCCAAGATAAACTTCTAAACACTGAGGCTGTAGTTCTAACTTAAAAGCTGTTTTCACCTATATCTTGAGCAAATGAAGATGCATGTGGTAAGTTCTTGGAACACCTGTGCTCAGTACTAACACCAGGAAAAAAAAGGTCAGAAATATTAAGCTGGCACAGGAAACATTTCAACAAGGTACAAAGTGCAGAAAAAAACAGAAGGGGAAAGTTGCAGTAGCAAATACAAGACATGTGTGGGGGCTTCTGGGCACATAGCCCGGGACTGCTGACCAAATTCCTAACATACAAGTTTATAAACAATTTCCATTTTGCATTATTTGCAAAATAAAATGCATGTACACAGTGAGTTTATACCTTGACCTCCTGAATTTTTGTAGGTGTTGTAGTATTGCTCTTTCCTTCACGCTGCTGTTTTCTTCGAGTTGCTTCTTGTTCCTCCTTAAGAAAAAAATTAAACCTCTATTAAAGTGGTTAGATTTATGCTGACATTTCACACATTTTTATTTCGGCCAACAATGTACACACTAGAATATGCACGTGCAGAAAAGGTTGGTAGTTTTAAGTTATCTAATAGTGTCAAAGAAAATGAATGGCATTGGCAAGAAATGCAGTTCTGCACTGCTGATATCAAGGGATGGTAAATGAAATAATTTTAAGTTAATGACCATTTCCTCCTGGTTTTATGCAAAATAATGCAGTTAGAAATAGGACCTATCAAAACTGAATGTCACTGGTCCAATTCCAAGATATTTAAATTTGTATACACTTTTTTTGCATCAACTCAAAACTAATTTTCATTCTATCAAACATCCCAACTTAATCTTCTCAAACATCCCATACATCAAACAGAATGCCTTGAGGTAATATTAGTTTAGCAAATGAGCAATGACCAATCGATTTACATACTGTAGTAGCATATTTTTGCCTATAAAAAGATAAGGTACACATCTATTAGAAAAAAAAAAAAAGGGCACTGGGTGAAGCCCCAAGTAGAATATCAGCAGTGCTGCCAATATTTTACTATTGGGATCTGACTATAATGATATATATGTAATTTTACAGATTCTATTCTATTATTGCCTTAGCAAACTTCTCACACTAACCCGCCTGCTATCTACTCCTAATACTAATTTAAAGCCATTTAAGCCCAACACTAATCCCTCTTACCTATTCCTAATGCTAAACTACCAGTATCTAAAGGTGGTCATACACTTATAGATTTGCAGCAGATTTTGCCAACAGATTTCTGGCAGATGCCTGTCAAGCCCAATCTGACAGGAATCTATCTGATGCGTGCCCCACACTAGGTACAGATTTCCAATAGATTTCAGAATTAGATCTATTGGAAATCAATCTAAATGCATTATTGGACCATTAGATCCAATGCAACTCCAGTGTTCTCCCCAGAAATATTTTCCAGCCGGGTGGCATGGAAAAGTAGCCGGGTGGTGAAGTAAGGTCACACTGTTTGCTACTGGGTGAGGAAGTAAACTAATACTGAGGGCAGAGTGAGAGTTACGCTGGGTTGGAAGAGGTTGGCACCAAGCTGGGTGGAGAGGGGGACATCTCTTTTGGGAAAGAGTAACATTGTGAACGCTTCCACAATGCTGCAGGCAGCACATTAGCGATTTTAAACAAAATCATAACTGCAGTTTTATTGCTACCATAAAGTAACATTGTCATAGCACTTTGCTGATCACTGGCGATCAGCAAAGCGCTGGAAAACCCCCTGAAAAGCATTCCAGTGTGAATGGGGCCTTGGTGCCATAGCCCTATCACCACATGCATGACTGACAATGACCAGATAACATTCACTGTGCATGCTATGTACATGACTCCTGCTGCTGGACATACACTAGGAGCCAGAGAAGAGTGCTGACTAACTAATCACACAGGCAGCACCAGGGGTGGTGAGAACCCCAGAAGGGACTTAGTAAAAACTATGCTAATTTTAAGCACAGTGCTTTGTGAGCATATAAGTTAGATTGTCTTTATATTGCTTAGTACACACAATGCAATTTTCTGTCAGAATGAATCGAATCGATTATTTTTGACAGGTCTGATCTGATTCTCGATCATTTTTCTGATTCATTTTGTAAAGACGTGATTAGAAAAGCGATTGGGAATCAGATCAGACGTGTTGGAAATAATAGATTGGACCGTCAATCAGAGAAAATAGCATTGTTGTGAACTAACCATAGCAGCTGAGACCAGGCAGGCTAAACTGAACATTTAGCCATCCATGTGCAGATTCTGAAAGCTGGAGAATCAGGGGTTAATGTAAACTAGGGAAAGACATTTGGTGTTAGATTACATAGGTTTGTGTAGTGAGATAGGAGGCTGAGTGAATGTCATGTACCAGGCTTCTCTTGCAGCTGGCTGTAAACTGCTCCTTATATCTCTCATGACACATCGCTGGCAGTGTTTGAATGGGGTATATTTTAAGTGTTGTAAATTCTCAATGCTTGAACAATTTGGAGTAAATAAACATTTTGATTTGTTAATGAGCGGCCCACAGACACGTTAAGCTTATCTGATGAATGGAAGGGAGGGGGAGAGGAAGGGGCTTTGTGCTTCTGCACTCAGTGCACTGACAGGGAGAGGAGGAGGAGGAAAGCGTCTGCCATTCCAGTGGCCCGGGAAATAACTTACTCACCAGAAGGAATAGAGCCATGCAAGTCAGTCTCTGCTCCCTTGGTGTACGCCCCGCCCTCCAGCTCCTTCAAAGCTCCCGCGGTCACACTCCTCTGCTCTGTGCTGTTCCGAGCTTTCCCCACCCCTCTTCCACGCTGCTGATAGGAAGAAGCTGAGGAGGAGGGGGAGATCATGTCTGACTGACAGCTGTGGGCTGTCTGCGTTGACACAGCCGCTGCCGCTGAACTGAATAAAGAAGTGAAGAAGATCAAAGACCTTCAGCCAGCCGTGGAAAAGGGCTATAAATAACGTCCGGGCGGTAAAAGCATTTACCCGGGCGGCCCGCCCACTTAAATGGCTCTAGGGAGAACACTGCAACTCTATGGGCCATCGATCTGCTGCCAGCAGCAGATCGACTTAAATTTTCCATCCTGTCAGATCAAATCGATTGAAATCGGCCGCAAATTGGTCAAATGGGGAATTTGATGCAATAGATTTCTGATCAATTCTATAGAATCGATCGCTAAAATTGACCAGTGTATGGGCCCCTTTAGCCTAAATATGCTAACCTACTGCTATCCAAGCCTAATACTAAACTACCCTTATCTACTTTTAACACTAACCCGGTAACTATCCTCCAATGTTTTTTGTTGTACAGTCATCACCTCCTTTGCCCAAACAGTCCACTGGCCAAGGCTATTACAGCAATCATTGTAGTGTACGTGGCACCTAAGTTTCCTCTTGGTCGCAGGCACCTAAATTTCCTGGACTGTTGAAGGCCAGGCTTCATACAGGGACCAGATCTTAGTGGCCAAGTTGCAAGATGGGGTTGACTAACATTGCTTCCCACTGATAACAAAAGAAAGAAAAGAACATCCATGCAGCCAGCATGAGAGGTGTGAATGGGCTCAAAACATTAGTTAGGTGTAAGGTGATCTCAGCGGACATGGAAAAACTGGCTCGTGCCTCCTCTCCCAAACTACCACAAGTGCAGGAGAGGTCAAAAACATAATTCTGAGATATCAGAAAAGTTTATGCAGCTTAGAACTGGTCCAACCAAGTAAAGCAACTGTTGCATTTGGCTCATTTCCAAACTGCATTATCTTGCATCAACTCAGAATTATCAGCACCTCGTGTGGTTGGATGATGAGATGAAAGTAGAAGTGTGGACATTTCAGTCCAATAAAACTGTTGTGCTGTCAGTAAACAGGTCTACATAAGCCACCCAATTTTAAAGTCGCAAAAAGTACAGATTTAAATGAACAAAACATTGCGTATTGCTATTTAATGCCAACTTACTATCATGTGCATTAAAAGATTAGTGGAACTAGAGCTTTAAAGTGAACTTCTTTCTGCCTTTTAAAAAAAAATGAAAGCTTTGTCATGCTGATGTTAGCTACCCTACCTATGGCCACACACACATCCAATTTTAAATTGTTAAATAATTGGCTAATTACACTACGTCCATGTACTATGAGAACTTACCTACACAATCTGTTCATACTACGCAAAATCTGTTGGTCCTCATACTACATGGAAGTGGTAAAATTGGGCAATCAATCCTGGATGTGTGTTTACGCAACTTAAAGGATTAGCGAGGTGACAAAAATGTTTTACATACCTGGGGCTTCTTCCAGCCCCTAGTGTTCACAGGCATCAAAGCGATGACACGATCATATTGTTTACATCCGGCGGAAGCCATGCGGGCATTGCTTCCTTTTTACTGTACTATAGATCTACAATAAATAGTAATGCGCGAGGACATCTTGTTGCCAAATAGTATAATTACTTTTAATCTACAGACTTTTTTCATAGACTTATTACATTTAAAATTAACCCCTTACCGCCCACATAGTTAGCCCCTTACCTCCCACATAGTTAACCCCACATTTTTTTTAATATGTATATCAATATATTACTGTGCCTTTTTAAGATATGGGCTTGTAATTAGGAATGGACACAATACTGAATAAATTCACCTTTATTTCCAAAGTATTGGCACCATACATAAAGATATAGGCGACTGTATGGAAGGAGCGTTGACTAATGAAAACTGCTCTTGCTTTAAGGTGAAAACCCCTTGGTGGTTAGACCCACAGATTTTATTTGGTTATCTCTACTGTTTATTAACCTCCTTGGTGGTACGCAGTTTGAGGCTGCGTCCGCCAGGAGTTTTTTTGCCCCCAATTTTTTTTTTAAACGCTTTAGCTAGCATTTCGCTAGCTAAGCGTATGTGCAAGGTATCTCCGGTCCCCCCCATGCCCGCCGATCGCTGCCGGCTATACATACCTCGCCACGATCCCGCGGAAAGCGCAGTTTCCCGGTCGGGTTCCGGAGTTGCTATGGCGACGATCGGAGATGACGTCATGACATCAGCCGCATTTCCCATCGCCGTCATCGCGAAGCCTGGAGCAGATTGGGCGGCTGCGCCGGCGTGGGAAAGCTGGGGGGGTACGTATCCCGGAAGTAATTGCGGGCGATCGCGGGGGACTGGAGCAACTTTGTGCATACGCTTAGCTAGCGAACCGCTAGCTAAAGCGTATTGCACCAGTTTAAAAAAAAAAAAAAATACATGATGAACAGATAACTGACTATACTTAACTAAGTGCTCTCTTCTCCTGCAATGTTTATTTTACACAGGCTTACCCTATAACCCTGCCTTTGAATGCCTTGGGGAGGAGGAGCATTTCTTTTCAACTCTGTAGCCTTTTTATCAGCTCAGATATGAACAGTGTTATCTAGAACAGTGTTTCTCAACATTTAATTAGTATGTACCCCTGGTAAAACCATGTATTCGCTAAGTACCCCCTAGCATTGTAAATATTATCACAAGTACCCCTTGAAAAATATATCTTTAACCATAGTACACTATAATTGGTTCTAAACAATTTCCAAGCATTTTAATTAGCTAAAATGCTAATTTGGTGTTTAAACTCCCTGGCAGTATGCAGTTTTAGAGGCTGCGTCCCTGGGAGGATTTTTTAAAATAACAGTTTCGCTATATGCCCAAGCTAGCACTTTGCTAGCTAATTATGTCCCCCAAGCCCCCCAGCAACCACCTAAACCCCCCGTTCGCCGCCGGTAATATTTACCCCTCCGCGATCCTGCGAGAGCCAGAGCTTCACGATCCAGCTTCATTGTCGGTATGGCGACGATCGGACATGACGTCGACGTCCTGCACAGTCCTGATCCTCCCCATAGCGAAGCCTGGAGCCAATTGGGAGGCTACGCCTTCGCGGGATCCCTGGGGGGTACGTATAACGGAGAACGGGGGCGATCGGTGGGGACCGGAGGCACTTGGGGGACAGAATTAGCTAGCGAAATGCTAGCTGAAGCATATTGCACAACTTTTATTTTAAAAAAAATCCTCCTGTGTCGAGCCAGGGAGGTTAAAGATGATTTATCATTTTCTAAAACTCTGAATTGGTTATTCTTGGTTAAAGGGAACCTAAACTGAGAAGGATATGGATTTTGCCTATTAAAATAATACCATTTGCCGGATTCTCCTGCTGATCCTGTGTCTAATACTTATAGTCACCTCCCCTCAACAAGCATGCAAATCAGGTGCTCAGACTGAAGTCAGACTGAATTAGCTGCATGCTTGTTTCAGGTGTGAGACCCAGATACTACTGCAGCAAGAGGATAAGCAGGACTGACAAGCAACTGGTATTGTTTAAAAGGAAAAATCCATATCCCTCTCAGTTTAGGTTCCCTTTAAGTATATCAAGCCTGAGTACCCCCTGGAACCATCAGAAGTACCCCCTGGGGTATGCGTACCACACTTTAAGAACCTAGGATCTAGAATATCGTAGAGAGGAGAATGCAGTGACTTATGCTTGGTACACACCATGAAATTTCCCATCATATATGCGGGGCAAACTGATAATTTCCAGCATGTCTGATCTGAATCCCAATCGTTTTTCTGCTCAATTTTTCGATCACTTCTTTTCTCACATCCTCTGGCAGGAAGTGTTAAAGTAGGGATAGCCATACTATCCCAGAAAATCAACAACACATAAGTAGATAAATACTTGTTCTACTTACATGACATATTATACTATCAACATTTTTATTTCAGTGGATTTTATATAGTAAATAAAGAGAAAAAAAACTGTTCCAATACTGATGTAATTTCCTCCATTACTCTTTTTTTTCCTCCTAGAAATTGCAATGTCCTATCTAGCTTGCTTTGTAAATACATGTGAATACAGCATATATCGTATTTCAGCAGCTTCTGCAGAAAGTCTAGGTATATTTCCATTTTCAGCATCCTGTCACACTGAACTGCCCTCAGCCAATCAGTGAGGAGCAGGAATGTAGGAGGGGAGATAACAAGCTTCCCTCTTATTGGCAATGTACCAGAAAAGAGCCAGGCTGAGTGAGATAAGATTAATTACAGCAGAAAACATTTATGATTATATATTGATTTATGATTATATATTGATTTATCACTGACCATCCCGCTTTAAAGAGTAAATTATCCCACTGAATCATGCTGCCACTAATATCCTCCTCTCTAGCATGCATGTTGTACATGTGACGCATTTGATAGAGAAGTTAGCATTGTGATAATAGCGCCAAAGCTTGTAATTTTAAGAAAACAAACAGTACAATAAATTAACTTCCCACGCATAAGACCTAGAATATTAAGAACATACCCTGAGTTTTGGATTTTTCAGACTGGAAAAGTAGTTTTCAAGCTGTATGTGTCGGAATAAAAAAAAAAAAAAAAATAGGTTAATTTTCCATGATAAAGGTTATGGACTCATTCAAATTTCATGAAAACATATATAATGGTAAGACTGGATTAAAAAGTACAAGAAAAGAAAAAAAAACAAAAAACAAATGCGAAATCCTCAAATCATTTGGTTCAAACCACAACACAAAGATTGCACTGATCCAGTGGATCAGTGAGATATGTGTACTGTGGTCTCATAATATAGGATTTGAAGCAACCCTGTAATGAAAAGGTATGGAGAAAGACCTTTCCTTCATAAAAAAATATGTAAAATACAAAAAAAATACTTGGTTGTCCTGCTGACCACCTGCCAATACACATTAAGCCACTGACACCCGAAAGGAGTAAGCTGGTCAGGTGGTCTGATTGTGAACTGACCACCCTAACCGTGCTTGTTTCGGGTGTGCAATTTAGACACCACTAGATAAGGTGAGAAATGCTAATATTTCCAGTTTGCACACAAATTTCATGCAGCTTGGAATTCGGTAGGGATAGTCAGTGATATGCAAGTAATTGTGATTTGACGCAACCTATATGCTAAACAAATTCAGCAGCTGCTACATTTGACGGATTAATTTTTAAACTATATAACGTTATAAAATTTGCTCCAACTCGGAGTAGCAAGCATGGACTGTGTTCCCATTTGTGTCGGAACACATGCGGCCAGCGGGAGACGATGGTCCGCCATGGTCCGGCTGTAGCCCGAGGCAGATGCCCTTCCCCATATGCTATAAGGGGGAATACATTAGTGTGCCAGGGATTATCGCAAACTGCATAGAAGTGCGGTTCGCTTACTGTGTTGGATCCCGCGGATTTGATGCAGCATGACAAATGTGAATGGCTCCTATGAATAAAATAGAAGTCGCTCACAGTGGAGCGGCGAATAGCCAAAAAAAATGTCGTTCCTCTGCTCTAGTGGGAACAGAGCTTTACTCTCACGTCAATCTCAAGTTTGTGATTTCTGACTATCGCAAACATGCTACATGTAGTATTTTCCCAGCGATTGTGTCAAGATTCTCATTCACTGGAATAAGAATTGCAAAAAAATTAAATAAAAATAAAATCACACCACAATGCAAAATCATGATTGCAATTGCTAGGTGGCTGTAATTTTGCCATCATGTTTTGTGTTGCCAAATGTGAACGGGGCCCAAATAGCTCTGCCCCACTGGCAGGCTTATAAACTAGCAGCTAACAGAGTTTCAACCCTTGAAAACAAGTAAGATTGTTTTTTAATTTTATTCTGTTTTTAATGCTTTAGAGTCAGACTATAGCTGAAATTTGATGACAATACCACTTTAAGTCCTGCTCCATCTGGAGCTTTTAGTATGGCCATTCAACTCCAGTAGGTGTAACCATTCCATCCCCACCAACTTAATAAAAAGCTGGATTTAGCCCCAGTGTAAGGACTAACGTGTGAGTGGGGAGCTACAGCGGGACCTCTACAACTTGAAGTTAGATATAGAAAGAGAGAATAGCTCTGCATCATCCCTTTTTAAATAAGTACTGCAGAGAACAAGAGCCGGTTCACACTTGCTTAAAAAATGCACCCGGTCGGGGTTGTTTTTTAAAGCGGCACTATTGCTAAAATCTTTTTTTAGACCCTTTAGTGTAAATATGAGTCGTTGGAGGATGAATATTTCACATTAATCAGCCTTTTTGCAATGTATTAGTTTACTGCTAATAAACATATAAAGGCATGCAGTCATGTCAGTACTTTTACCTTCCTGACGCCAATGCAGCCTAAACCATTCTGTAATAGGGATGCATCTGTTAGTGGTTGGTGTGCGGTCGTTATTTTACACCCCTCTGTCCATCTCTTTTCTTACTTCCCAACTTTGTAACTGCACGAATGAGCAGTTACTGTGCGCACAGCAGCCGCCGTAAACTGAAGGACGCTGCCTCTTCTCCGTGCAGCGTAAGATGCGCAGATCGGAAAGCCGGTCAGGTTACCAAGGAAATGGACAACAATAGGTGTCCGTTTCATTGCCAGCTCGGGAACGGCATATGTCTTCCACACGCAGCCGCACACAACAATAACTTACGCTGCACGGAGGAGAGGCAGCGTCCTTCAGTTTACGGCGGCTGCTGTGCGCAAAGTAACTGCTCATTTGTGCAGTTACAAAGTTGGGAAGTAAGAAAAGAGATGGACAGAGGGGTGTAAAATAACGACCGCACACCAACCACTAACAGATGCATCCCTATTACAGAATGGTTTAGGCTGCATTGGCGTCAGGAAGGTAAAAGTACTGACGTGACTGCATGCCTTTATATGTTTATTACCAGTAAACTAATACATTGCAAAAAGGCTGATTAATGTGAAATATTCATCCTCCAACAACTCATATTTACACTAAAGGGTCTAAAAAAGAAGATTTTAGCAATAGTGCCCCTTTAAGCTCCGCTTAAATGCAGGAAGAAGATCCCATGTTAAAAAACATGGATACGTTTGCTATGGCACAGTAGACGAAACAGAGTCCTAACTTGCCACATTTTCCCGAACCAAACACTTCATTACCCTCATAGCTGTCTACATGAACTAAGCCTAAAGCACAAACTCAGGGAGATGTTAGTCTGGCAATTATTCAACATACTTTGAAAGTTGTGTAGTCATCCGGGGAACAGGCTGTACTGCAGTGGCAAGCACAAAGTACTTATGTGTGCAAATATAAACTGCCTTCCTCATTTAAGGGTTTAGCAAGGTTTTAAAGGACAACTGTCCTGAGTGGGATATGTAAGCTGTGATTTATTTTTATTTTTTAAACAATGCACATTGCCTGGCGGTTCTGCTGATGCTCTGCCTCTACTACTTTTAGTCATAGACCCTGAACAAGCATGCAGACCTGACATTTGACTGCATGCCTGTTTCAGGTGTGCGGTTCAAACGCTACTAATGCATAAAAGATCAGAAAGGTGTCGGGTGACTGGTATTGCTTAAACGGAAATAAATATGGCTCTATATCCCTCTCGGGTCAGTTGTCCTTTTAAACTTCAATTTACCAGGTTGTAACTGAAAGAGCTATTAAAATGCAACTCACTAATGTCCGGTCTATAGTGTGCAGGTAATAAGAAACGGGCTTCCCGGTCCAAGAAACAGAACCCTTCAGTGGCGAAAGTTCAACTACTCTCATTATTGTGCCAATATCTGTAGAGAATCAAACATATGACACAATGAAAATCAAATTGAGATAAACAAGCAAACTCAAACAATTCCTGTGGCTATTAGATCCTAAGCAGGTTTACCCACTAGTAACTGTACAAAGTAAGGCAGGTCATACCTACGTTAGAAGCAACTTTTCAGCACATGAAGGATTAAAAAAAAAATGTACCTGCTCCAACTCTAATGAAAACAAAATATACAGATACAAAAAGGTCCCATTTCACAGATAACAGCTATAATAAAGTAACAGTACCTCACTGCTGTAACAATAAAGCACATTGTACAGTATAGCCAATCACAGTCATGTGATGTCCAACTGATCTACTATTCAACCTGACATTTCCACATACAGTACTTCTAATTTGGATTATACTAGATTGACAGAAGGTGTTTATTTTATTTCTTCATACAATCAGTTAAAAAAAGACACAAAGAAAAAAACCCCACACTCACTGAAATGGATTTCAACAAATGGAAGGACAGTTGTAAGGACAACTGAACACAAAAACCCAAGTGTTGGTAATATTTGTGTCTGTGGTTTAGATCAAATGATTAATGTTCAGGTCGAACTTGAGGGAGACTCCAAACTCTTGACTACAAACACTACTACCAATGTTCCAATGGGGGCTTAAGTGGCCTATTCTCTTCACATATGTTCCTACCCAAAGCTGTATCCTTTTGTACATCACCTTCATACAAGGCAAGTAGATAACGGAGCTTTCTAATGCTGGGGATACACTGTACGTTTCTGTACCGTGTATCGACCCGCTGATCCGGCCAGCTGATAATATTCAGCTGGCCCGATCATGCCGCTCGACCCACGGCCGCTCGATTCCCGCTGGCGGACAATGGCAGGGAACCGAGCGGCTGATAAGCACCGCCGGCGGGGACGAGTAGGGAATTGATCCGCGTGGACGAGCGGGGGTCGATCCGGCGGCTAATCGGCCGCCGGGTCGACCCATGTATGCAGAGCATAAAGCTTCCTTCTGCCCTCCATTCCCAACTATGCTGACTGAGCTGCCTACTGGGAAAAGGTCTTCCCGATTGTTACATATACACTAATGTTTGCCCCCTCCAACTCACCCACTGCTGCTGCCCTCACTCATGGATGACTCCAACGCTAAACTCAATCGCTCATATACAATATCTGTCACATGGTATTTCGGATCATTCCCCTCTGGTGTGTACAATCAACACCCCGGGGTCAAGTTGTGCAGGGCTCTGGAGTATGGGGCAGGTGTGGTTGGAGGATGAAACTATCCTGGCCGAATGCCAAAAGAATATGTCGTACTACTGGCGGGAGAATGAGGGTACAGCGGGTGTGGGCATCTGCTGGGACGCGGGGAAGGCAATACTACGTGCAGCATTTAGATCAGCCATGTCTATAATTAGGAACAATAATAAAGCCCATCAAGAATATATTAGGAAAGAATCAGAGGAATGCAAAAAGCAGTTAATCCTGGACCCTTGCCCAAATAGATACACACATTGGGAAATGGCTAGGAGAAAGTTAGAATTAGAACTGCTTAACAGTATAAAGCGTAAAGATATAATTCACAAACAAGGCCAATTTGAGCATGGCAATAAATGCGGTAAATTACTAGCGTATTTCCTTAAAGCCCAAGTTGATACTACGCCCATAGCGGCTATAAAACATCCAGATGGGACGAGGCTGGAAACGTCTGTGGACATGGCAGAGGCCTTTAGGAATTTTTACTGTCAGGTTTACTCCTCCCGCACACACACTGGGAGCGGAGAGGTTGCCACATTCCTTGACCAGCTCTCCCTTCCTATACTAACTGAGGAAGAAGCTGAGCTATTGGAGTTGCCCATTGGTCCGGATGAACTAGGGGAAGCTCTATCCTGCCTTAATAAAGGTAAGGCACCTGGGCCTGATGGCATTCCAGTAGAATGGTACTCTAAAAACAAGGAAGATATCTTACCAAGATTGTCCTCCCTACTTACTAATATATTTGAACTCGGAGAATTGCCAGAATCAATGAGAGATGCTTTAATCACCTTGATCCTGAAGCCAAGCAAAGACCCACTGGCCTGTGATTCATACAGGCCAATATCTTTGATCAACACAGACACAAAAATCTTGTCTAAAGTATTAGCAATCCGACTGGAAAAAGTCATGCATAAACTGGTTCATCCGGATCAATGTGGATTTATAGGAGGGAGGTCGACAAGAATGAACATACGTAGACTCTTGTCCAATATCCAGTTCCCTCATTGTAACTCAAATGCCAGGGTAATCCTCTCCCTCGATGCCAATAAGGCATTTGACTCCATTGAATGGCCTTATTTAATGCAGGTTCTTAGGGGGTTTGGATTCGGTCCTTGCTTCTGCAAATGGATTCAAATTTTGTATACTAAACCAACTGCGAGGGTCAGGGTCAACCAGGTTATATCCCAAACCTTCCAAATTGGCCGAGGCACCAGGCAGGGGTGCCCACTATCCCCTCTGCTATTTGCCCTAGCAATAGAGCCTCTGGCACAGGCGGTACGCAGAGCCCCTGACATTAGAGGACTCACAATCAACCACACTGTGGAGAAAATATCTTTATATGCAGATGATATGCTCATATACCTGGCTGACCCTGGCCCCTCTTTGACAGCAGTCCTAGAATTATACAATATATTTGGGCAAATGTCGGGACTCACTATCAACTGGTCAAAATCAGTCCTCTTTCCTTTGGACACGTTTGACCTTAATATAATCTCACCAATTTCCAATCTGTTGATAGTGGACAGTTTTAAATACCTGGGAGTATGGATACATAGAGATATAAACTCATTTAAAGAATACAATCTGCAACCGGTTCTGGTATCTATTGAGTCTCAGCTGAAGCGATGGTCGAATCTACCACTAAATCTATACGGTAGAATATGCTCAATTAAAATGATCATTGCCCCGAGGCTACTCTACATTCTACAGATATCTCCTTGCTGGATTCCGCAAAGTATCTTTAAAAAAATAGACTCCCCTATTTCTAGTTTCCTATGGGCAGGAAGCAATGCGAAAATCTCGCTGCGAACTCTTCGCCTACCAATATCGGAGGGGGGGCTAGCACTTCCTGACTTTCAAGCCTATTACCTAGCGTCCCAGCTGGTGCCCATACAGAGCTGGTTGGGTTCAGTGAGAACTAACTCAGACATGAATACAGAGGCGGACATCGCCACTTCATACGAGGCTCTCTGCTCCGCCATTTATAGAAGTAAAGTCCCAACAGGGAATGAAGGCACCTCACTGATCAGACACACTATTAAGATATACAAAAAAGTTCAACGAATATGTGATCCTTCCCCTAGTACTATATCCCCCAGTCTTCCCCTGTGGCACAATGACCAACTCCCGGAACTCAAAAACATACCTGACATACATTTTTGGTGCAAAGCGGGCATTAAATACGTTAACCAATTATATAATTAGGGTTCCTTTAAGGACTTTGCCACTCTGAGACAAGAGTTTCAGCTTCCACGACACTCACTGTTTCGATACTTTCAGATTAGGCACGCACTCAAAACCCAGATTGGTCTACATGGAGTGGTACTAGCCCCTACACCATCAGAATCTTTACTTCTGCAGAAGGATACTGACAAACTAATATCAAAGTACTATGAATTCATATTACTTGCAAAACTAAGAAATAATGCAAATAGTTATAAGGCCAAGTGGATAGTGGGGGGAGAGGGTATTGCTGACTCAGAGTGGTTCGAATTCCATGACACATACTATAAAACTGTCATAGCCTCAAAAGACAAGGTGATTCAGCTTAAGTGGCTGCATCAGGCCTACTTGTCACCAGCCCGACTGGCAAAGATGGGAAAGGGAGCTACAGATGCATGCTTCAAGTGTGGAGCAAGTAGTGCTAATTTCTTACACTGTGTGTGGTACTGTCCCCAGGTACAGGACTTTTGGAAATCAGTCACTCATTTTATGTCCAATAAGCTCAAACTACCACTCACCATGTCTTTTCAAGCATGTATGTTGGGAATCCTGGGGGATGTGGGTTGTGGGACACATAAGAACGTTGATACGTATACTATTATTTTATGCCAGAAAGACCCTCACTTCTAAATGGAAACAAAATAAACTACCATCCATACAACAGTGGATAGAGACAGTAAATAGTACCCTACCGCTATATAAGCTTACTTACCAGTCTAGATCACAGTTTAAAAAATTTGGGAAAATATGGAGCACCTGGGTTGACGCCCTAGATACTATAATACCTCACCTGGACATCTCTGTGATGATACAGGATCTTCACTAAAATAAACAAATCACTATATTGGGCACAATGTCAAGCTATATTTAAAAGTCGTATGAGGTTCGGAATGGGGCAATGTATTACCACTGTAATATTATTACTCTCTGTATGATAATTTGACATTTCTCTGGATACAACCTATGTAATTGAAGAAATTATGTCATGAAAACTGTGGGGGAATACCGGATTGTTCTTGTCTTGTTCTGTTTTTATGATGTTAATGTTTGTTAACCTATAAAAATCAAAAATCAATAAAAAAATTCTCTTTAAAAAAAAAAAACTCAATCGCTCAACTGCTGGCTAGAAACAGCTCTCAAAGCAGCAGTCTTTTATACAACTGGCATGGCACTTCCACAGCTGACAGGTAAGGATTTATTAACATTAATTATGCAGGGAAGACATGCTTTTACTTTGGACATTTTAATGGGGACAAATGCAGGTTTTGAGGGCAAAAACTGTTCCTGTGGCAAGACATACAAGTTGAAATTCTCAGTTGTGCCATCTTTTGGCAGAACTTCCTATTTAATTTAGTTAAAGGTCTTAACCTTTTCCCACTAAAGCCTGAAGATCTAACAAAATGTACTATTGTCAGTAACTGGCAGCTCATACTAATAGGAACTGATACAGTGTGAACATTAGCCACTAGTGTAGGGCCTGCATTCGTGACTGGGCCCGTGCATGCACAAGAAACTGTTCCTCTTCCTCCCTACCAAGTCCCAATATTTCCAGTGAGATATCACGAGCAGGGCAAAGGACATGGCTACTTGCTAATCAGAGCTGGAAGTAGAGCAGCTGTAAAATAACCCCATTGGGCAGTAGAGGCTGTAATCCTGCCCCTCCTCTCAGTCACTGAAGGGAGGGGGCAAAGCAGAGATCAGATACCTGTGAACCAGAAAGAGCACGGACAGGCACTAGAATACCAGCGCTGTTGCATGATGGGATAACTTACAGCCACCTTGCTTCCAGCTAAGTACAGGTGAAGGGAATAACTTTGAGCAATCAGTGCAGCTACAAAGAAGTTATTAAACAATAAAACGGGCCCATGGGCAAATGTTAGTCTCCCTCCCCCTCTCCCCCCCACCCCAAAAATAATTTAGCGGTATCAGTTGCTGCCTGTATCCCCTCCCCCCAAACTAGCGATAAAGGGGCCACACACCATCTCTCACCCAGAGCACACCACATACCATTCTTACCTGTCCAAAAGGCACGCCAACTCCTTCCTTCAGCGCCCTCCCGTCTGCATACCCGCAGCGTCTCTGTTCCTGTGACCTGCCAGGATGCTGTATACATGTCGCTGGGTCACAGAGACACCACAGGTATGAAAAGGTAAGAAAGCTGAAAGAAGAAAGGGGAAACATGCCTCCTGGACAAATGAAAACACACTGCAACAAATCGGGGGTGGGGATTCACCAGACTAGGTCACAAGGAAATTTCCATGGGGGAGTGTGCACTCAGGTCCAAGTTCCACGTCGGGGCTCATTCAAACCAGCATTTTGTTCTGTAATGTGCTGATGAAAGATCTGTGTGCCGGATTCACTTGTGTTAACCAGGCCATTCTCACTCAGTACAATAAAAAAATACGACTATGTAGCACTTTTTATGCAATTTCTGTTATGGTTAATTCCTGAATGTAGTAGTCATCAATTAGTACAGTACCATTTATTGGATAACATGAAAGAAAGAGGTTACATCTTGTCAGCCTACAGGAATAGAGTCTAATGAAAGCTTATTAGCTGAAAGCTTACTTTTTTCTTAAATTAGCCAATAAATGGTGGTATCCTAATTCAAAATCAAACCCCACACTATGCAAAGGCTCTGCTGGGAAATAATTTGAAAACATTTAATGAACACAAACTCAAAACCACAAGAAGCACTCCATTTCATGAACTGTAAGACTGCCAATATTACTCACCAAAAATTAGAACTTTTACGAAAATCTTAAAATTGAAAACATAGTAATAAGCACATTTCTTCATGAGTAAAATGAGCCATACATTACGTTTCTCCTATGTTGTCACCTGCAGTAGGTAGTAGAAATCTGATAGAACCGACAGGTTTTGGGTTAGTCCACCTCTTCACAGGGGATTTTCAGCATGGCCTTTATTCTTTATAAAGACATTCCTTGAAAAAGATTCATAGAAAGATGCTGGCCAGCCTCCCTGCTCGCTGCACTTTTTTTGGCAGGTGAACGGAGCAACTGCCATTCACCAAGTGCTTAAAAAAAAAAAAAAAAAAAAAAAAAAAAAAAAACTGAGATCCCCCCCCCCCCCCCCCAGAGGAGATGGGCTAGTCCAAAAACTGTCGGTAATGTCAGATTTCTACTACTTACTGTAAGTGACAGTAAAATAGGAGAAAAGTAATTTATGGCTCATTTTACTCTGGAAAAAATGTACTTATTTGTATATGTTTACATGTATTTTAAATTTTAAGATTTGTGACAGAGGTCCTTTAATGAAATTCACGAGACATTACATTGAGCCACAATGCCCTAGTAATCCAACCTTCCTGACTGTTGGCTCAAAATGAAGTTCACTTACAACGTAACAATAATTATCTGAAAACTATGCAGTAAATATTGCCTTCGTTGGTATCCCTGCTGTATTTACTAATAGTATGCAAAACTATCAGCAGAAAAAGTACTCACATCTGACCAAACCAACAATCCTAGATTGCACATTGCAGTATGTTCATAAAGAAAGGGTTCTTCCGCTACTGTTTCTTGGCACCACTAAAAATGTTGTTAAATGCTTGGCTCTTGTCATTTATGTTTGTCATACATGTACCCATGTCTGTATCTTACACTGTACAGCATTCATAAGAGATTCCCATGTATGACAATAGTTAGCAAGAAGAGGTAGAGAGACTAACTTACCACTGAGGTTTCTGCTATTAATTCTAAAATTAAGCGGTGCAAAGGGCTTTGATGATACAATTCTTCCACCTAAACACGCAGTAATGGGTAAAATAAAAAAACAAAAGATAGTAAATATGAGAAATCTTAAGCAAACATTTCTGTTTATATTATATTAAAGAAAAAAATGAAAAGCGGGGGGGGGGGAGGAATGTTGCAATGGGCAGAAATTAGAAACTGTCAGTAATCTATCTAGAAACATTTACCTACATCATTTACTAAACAACCCCCACTGTCATTTTGTAGAAAAAGTATAAGGAAGCACTGGCAGATCCAAACAGAACCAAGGGCTCAATTGTTTTGGCAATTCTGCCTCATATCCTCCTCACACAGGAACCTGGCTCCATTTTGCTGCAGATGCTGGAGGATGATATAAGAGCAGAACATGCATGCTCTTCCACTACCCAGAAGTTCAGAAAAGTCAGGAACAGTGTGGACTCAAAAACAAAATGACAGAAGAAACTGGTAAGTAAAGCTGTAGATAATGCATCCTTATTTTTTGTTTGAAATAATTCAGGTTTACTTTATTCACACGGCATAAACCCCCTTCAAGTTTCTTATCTTAATCTCGAACATTTATGCCTTAAAAAACAAGTTTACTTTTAAAATCCATTCTTTCATGACAAGTAGCGTGCATTATTGACTTTGCCCTCTTCATCACTTTTCATATAGCAGTGGCAGGGTCATTGTTCATGTATAGAACAGAAGCCATCAGGCTAAGGGTAACCATACATGGGTCCATAGACACCAGATCGACTAACAGATAGTTCCCTCTCTGATCTAATATGATCACAGAGGGATCTATTGGCTGCCCATACACTGCACACAGATTTGAATCGATTTCAGCATGAAATAGATTCAAAACCTGTGAAGCCGCCACTGCCGCCTGCCTCGCTGCCCCCGGGTCATTCCTGCTCCCCCGGCGAGCAGCAATAACATCACGTCTGTCCGGCCGGCTCAAGTCCATGGGATCCGCGCAGTCTCTCTTTTCCTCAGTGTCCTCTTCACTTCCTGTCTCATCCTGTGGCAAGCAGAAGTTTAAACAGTAGAGGGCGCTCTACATTTGAACTTCGGCTTGTCACAGGACGAGACAGGAAGTGAAGAGGATATTGAAAAGAAGGCCAGCCAAAATAAGTGACAGCACGGACCCGGGGATTCACACCGGCCAGACAGGTGATGTTATTGCTGTGTCGGTCATCGCTGAATCAAACGCCGCTAGCGAAGGGCTCCCGACCCACTGGCAAACAAAATTTTTCCGTTGGGACCGATCCACTGAATCGACCATTGTCGGATAGCAATCGGTCAAAATTTGCATTATCGATTTCACAGCAGATTTGATCACAGTGATCGAATCTGCTGTATATGGGCGGGAATTTGAGTCAGTGTATGGGTACTTTAACACTGCTGTAAAAAAAGAAGTTAAGGAGGCCCTGCAAATGATGTGGTTTTATCTACTGAAAAAGCTCTAGCAGGCTAATAGGCTTCCTCTTCTGAAATGTTTAGCTCTGAAAGTGAAGACATCTAAGGAACTGGGCACATCACACAAAATAATGCTACCCACACAAGGGCAAATTTGATCTGTGAAATATCTTCCAGAGCACAGAATTTACAAACCGTGCAGGTGATTAATGATAAAGATGTGCAGTTAAGAGCATTGCATTTTTATGATAATTTTAAAGCATGTTGTTCTGTATTCATTCATTCATTTTATTTTTTTCTTAGTACCTGACTGGCAATTTGAAATCTATGCAGAAAAGCTACATTACACATGTGCTTCAGTAACACATGCACGCTATGCAAATTCTGTGGTCTGGGAGATATTAGATCAAATCTGTGTTTGGTCAGCAGAAAAAAAAAAAGTATGCAATTCTGACTCTAAGATGACACAAATAGCTTTAGCTTACTCATGCGTATAAATACAATGAGCCTCCCCATAAGGAAGGTTCATAATGAAGTGTGCTGTTGGGGGGCTGATGTGAGCCTCACAAATTTACCTACAGAGTGCAGCTCCTTTGGTACCAGGCCCGTACTAGATGCAATATGTTCTCTTCGGACCATTTTGCTGCAGTTTGTAGTTTCCGGGAGCGTCCCTTGCATGTAAACAGCAACACTTGCCAGGTGATGTAGTCCATGGACGCAAGTACATCTCTGTCTTCACATCCATGGACTACATCTCCCAACAGGGAACTACGAAATGTGGTAGATTTATCCAAAGAGAAGATGGCACAACCCGTACTTGGTAGAGACCAGCATGTAACAATGAGTAATAAAGCTCACCCCAACCCCAGAAAGGAAGAACTTAAAGGACAACTGTTGTGAGAGGGATATGGAGGCTGCCATACTTATTTCCTTTTAAGTAATACCAGTTGCCTGGCTGTCCTGCAGATCCTCCTACTTTTAGCTTTAAACCCCGAACAAGCATGAAGCATATCAAGTGTTTCTGACATTGTCAGATCTGACAAGATTAGCTGCATTGTTTGTTTCTGGTGTGATTCAGACAATGCTGCAGCCAAATAGGCCAGCAGGGCTGCCAGGCAACTGGTATAGCTAAAAGGAAATAAATATTACAGCCTCCATATACCTCACTACAGTTGTCCTTTAAGTTATGAGACACTCCATTAATGTAGACTATTGATGCCTGCTCTGGACCAAAAGCATAAGAAGCAATCCCTGTACAGACAAGTGCTTGGGTACACATGAGCAGCCTGTTCTTTCCAACAGAGGAAAAATGACAAGTAGCATTCAAGCAAGTGGCATCCATAGCAGGTAGAACATAAAATAGTGCTCATTTGTTGATTATAGTGATTAAGACCTATATCTTGACAGATCGCTAAACAGCACTATTTAGCAGCTGAACTGACCGTTTTCACGAGGGATAATTAGGAACTACTGTATCTAATGAATCGATTGCCTGTACGTACATTTGTTAGCTGTTGATTCTGTGCCCTTTACCACTTAATGAAATTAATAGTTTAATAATTGCTCTGGCACAGGGGTGTCAGAGCCAAAGCCACTAACATGATAGGTTTACCCTAAATGGGCACTATAAAGAAAAACTGTAAAATGTAATATACATATGTTCAGGATGTACATTTGTCCCAAAACTAAAATGTACTACAAAACTTTCTTTCTAGGCAGCTGTCTCTTGCATTAAAGTGGTCTGAGAGCCAGTATTTCTAGTTTGCTCTAAAAGATTCCTTAGAGCTTCAAAGCTACTATCCCAGATTTTTCTTTTTAGCAGAACATCACTGAAATGGTTAAACAAAAGCACTATGTCCTGCTATTCAGATTCAATCTGCATCCAAACTGTAGATAACAGTATCTTTGTTTACATTACAATGTTGTTACAATGTGTGTAAACACAGTCTAACAAGTAAAAAGGAACTCTCTGTGCTTCAGACACGTACACAGTTCAGAAAAGCTCATCAGAAGATGTTAATATATAAGAAAAAGCAGTTTGAATAAAATGCAATGCCAGCTTTCAGGGTACGATAAACTACACTTTGGAAACTTGTAATTTGTAAACAGACAATATTACATATGCACAAAAACAAATATGATAACTGTATGAGTAATAAAAAGTAGGAAATGTTATGTCGGAGTTTCAGACCACTTTAAGTATTTTAAATCTGATGCTTGTAGAGGAGATAAATACAAAGACACCAGGAGCCTGATCAGATGTTTTATCATTGATATCCAATTTAGAGTATAGTATAGAAAGTCGATATACAGTACTCAAGGTTGGGTTGTGTCAGAGGCAACCACTCAGATCTGCATGTGGGGGAAGTACCGTCCCCAATCAGCCTTGAGAAGGTATGGTGAAGGTTGGTGCTCCTTGGAAAGAACTACTCACATGGGTGGGATCCTCCAAGATAGGGGGAAAAGTAAGACAAAGTAGAGTAGGAGGCACCCAGGATCGCCCCACAAAAAGAAATCGAAAAAGGAATGTATATGCGCAAGATAAATGGGTATCCTATGGTAGTAAAAACCAGTCCTATCTTAACTACATAACGACCACGTCACGCCAATTGGCGTGAACGCAGCTGCAGCCCCAGGACCACCCAACGCCAATTAGTGTCAAGTCCTGGGGCGGGGTTTTGCAGGAGATCGCATGCGCTGATGCACGCACATCTCTGCTTAAATGACGGAGCTCCACTCCATCAATCTCTCAGTACGGCAGCGCTGTACTGGGGACAGCCATGTGACACGGCTGTCCACCTGGGAGGCAGGAGAGCGATCGGCTCTCATAGACTGGTGTCTATGAGAGGTGATCGCTGCGATTGGCTTGGGGGTGGGAGGGGGGGGGGGAGATAAGAAAAATAGTAACATTTATTAAGAAACAAATATAAAAAAATAAACATCCCAGCTGTTGGTGGTCAGAAAAGGGGGGGGGGGGGTCATTTGTGTGCTGAGTTGTATGGCCCTGCAGCAAGGCCTTTAAGCTGCAGTGGTCTATATTGTAAAAAATAGCATGGTCACTAGGGGGGGGTGTAAGCCCACAGTCCTCAAGTGGTTAAAATAAACCTGAGGTGAGCGTGATATGGAGGCTGCCAAATTTATTTTCTTAAATTACGAATTCAAGTACTCAGGGAAATAGAGTATGAATCAGGGCTGTGGAATCGACGAGTCGCAGCAATCTTGGGTACCTTGAGTCGGAGTAGGTGTTTTCATAAACTGAGGAGTCTGATAAATTTTGTACCAAAGCCACAGCCCTGGTAAGTATTTGATTAAGGAGTCGTAGAGGAGTCCAAGGTTTTATAAACTGAGGAGTCAGATGATTTTTGTACCGACTCCACAGCCCTGGTATAAATATAGATCCCTAAGAGCAGGCATGGGCAAACTTGGCCCTCCAGCTGTTGAGGAACTACAAGTCCCACAATGCATTGCAGGAGTCTGAAAGCCACAGTCATGACTCAAAGGCAAATGCATTGTGGGATTTGTAGTTCCTTAACAGCTGGAGGGCCAAGTTTGCCCATGCCTGCCTAAGAGGAAAGGCCCCTTGGCACACTGAGGGTTAAAATTTTACTTTTATTCAGTTCAATTAAAATATAAATAGCAGCGCAATACACATATGACATGACAGTGCTGTAAATTAATGTGTTCATGTATAATGACAATGTTATAATTTAAGTAGGCCTCAGTTATTTGGACTGAGTTAGTCAAAAAGGCTTGAGGAGCAGACCGGCCCTTTAAGAGGATTTTCTCTTAGAGAGAAAATCTTCAGTTCTGTCATAACTAGAACATACCAAGAAGCTGTTCTATGGACAAGGCCACAGGTCTCCCTGACCTGGGAATGTACACCACTAGAACAATAAACATCAGCCATATTTATTAAACACCACATTCTTGTATGTATGGCAAAAGCCGCATTGAATATTAATTGGGTAGGTGTGTATGATGACACCACGAGTGGGTCCACCAATAGTCTGATCTAGGGGATGGCGAAGATGATGTCATATTTAACTCTTTCTAGTCGGTATTAAAGCCCGAGTGAGCGATGGGAGCTCACTCTGCTTCTTACTTTCACACTAGCTCTAAATGCTGACTGGAACCTCTAAGTATGTTCATTCCTTTCTGTAATCTTATATAATGTATGCTGTACATAGGTAGTCTTGTGTAACGTAGGTTAGAAAGAAGGTACCTGATTGACTTCAGCAGGAAGTTTAATCAAGAAGCTTGTAACGCAACATGAAGATTGGCGTGGCTAGGATATGATGAACTGTATCTATCTGTATTTCTGTTTTCTGAATAAACTCCGTAAACATTGAAAAAGCCTGAGAAAAGTCTATCTCCTGCTTGCTGTGTTGAGAGTCAAGTTATCTCACAGTCTGTGAGACGCAACTATAAGAAGTTGATGGTGTCGAAGCAAGGTGATTTAGAACAGTTTCTAACAGACAATATATATTATACGTGAGCGAGGGACACGCAGGTGTCATGTAAGCAGTTTGCTTACATTTATATTTACTATTTATATTTTAATTGAACTGGATTAACCTTAATTTTTAACCCTCAGTACGCCAAGGGGCCTTTCCTGTTAGGGATACATATGCACATTTATTTTCCTGTAAACAATGGCAGTTGCTTGGCAGTCCTGTTGATCTTCTGGCATACGTAGAGTCAGAATCAAAACCCTGGAACAAGCATACGGCTATTCCAATAAAACCTGAGGCGGGGGAATACACAGGAGGACTTTTATCATGAGAGATCACAAGGAAATCGCATAGCACCATTTGCTATGCAATTTTCTTGTATGTCTTGATTTAAAGGGAAGGTCCAGGAAGACTAAAAATAAATTCACTTACCTGGGGCTTCCTCCAGGCCCTGGCAGCCGTCCTGTGCCATCGCCGCAGCTAGGGTGGCTACCGGTCCCCTCCGGTGCCTGCGCAGTACAGTCCAGCTGATGTCAGCGCGACTACGTGAGCCGCACGTTGGAGCGCAAGTAGGTCTCTTGTACCAGAGAGGACCTCGGGCCACCAGCATGGAGCAGAGCGGCGGCGAAAGCACAGGATGGCTGCAAGGGGCTGGAGGAAGCCCCAGGTAAGTGGTTTTTTTATTTTTTGTCTTAATGGACGTGTTCTTTAACGCAAACGCAGGGAAAATGCTGTATGCACTAAGATTGTGAGTGAGTGAGAACGGAATTGCCGCAGTGTCAGAAGAGCACTACGATTACTATGTTGATCACAGTGCCCTTGCGATTAGGAGAAGGCTTCAAAATGTAATCGTACTGCAAGCTGCGTTATTGGGCCCTAAAGTAAACCTTAAGGTTCCTCTATGAGGAGAAGCCACTTGCAGAAGAATAATCGCACACCACTTGGGAGGAGCAGGATCAGAGCAACAAGTCTGCATAAATCCAAAAGATCCGCACACTTGCTGACCATAGACCAATGATTTGTTTCGGGGTCCCGTGTTGCCACTATTCTGTGTTGTTACCTTGACAAAGGGAAGGCCACGAAACGAATCGTTGGTCTATGGAATGGAATTGTGTCACAATCTTTGAATAAAAGTGGACTTGGTCTACAGCGAGTGTGCAGATCTTTTGGATGTATGTGCCCATGAGTGGAAGGGCTGGTCCAAAACCTTTTATTTATAAATAATTTATGTGACAGCTACATTGAAATAAAGTAATTTACAGCACATTTTACTCTGGAACAAATGATCATCTAAGTATGTATAAAATTTGTAGTTTACAGTTTTTTTCATAGTGCCCTTTTAAGAACTCAATAAGTATGTCAACTTATCACAAGGTAATATTAAAAAGTCAAATACAAGTGTAGAATGACTAAACAGTGCAGATCCAACAAATTCAAGTAAAATAATAGTAAAAGTGATTTGTTATTAAGGCAAATATAAAGAACAGCAAAAGTGTGCAATCAACGTTCTGCTGTTAAAAGAAGCCCGGTTGTTGATACTGGGGGAAGAGATCTAGACAGACACACGACACATGTATACAGAACTTTCAATTTTATACAGCAAAGGAGAATGGCAAACCAAAAACAAATGATGCTCAAGTGTACTGACCTACACTATGACAAGTCCGTTATTAAAACTTCCACATTTATCTTAAAGTAAATGGCAAGACTTTAAATAGGAAGCGTTCTTAAACCTACGTTGGGCCAAAATGGCTTAAAACTGAGCAAATATACGTGAACCACTGACTGACCTTTTACATTTTAAAATATGAGCAATAACAATTGCAAAGTGCAGGGCAAAATCATATCATGACCAGATATTCACACTGTAGTACATGACTATCGTGCTCAAATGTTAAAATTAGGCAAAGAAAAAAAAATGAGTTACGGTAAAATATATTGCATTACTGATCATAGCACTACATTAAGATCTTTTACCCCCATCTAGGAATAAGTACACCTATATTTTAATAGTTTACCTCAACTACCCTAGTAAAACCACGTAAAAAAAATGAGAACTGATCAGAACAGAGAGTTTTATGCCTATGTGTGTGAAATACAAAAACAGTAAATTTAACTTCAAGGTACATCGCTGGCAATAAGCAATGAAATTTCAACCAAAAAGAGTTGGCCATCAAGTCCTCATTCACATCATCCTGTTATGACCAGGGATTGTGTGCAATATAATTTACATATATTTGCATTCACATTAATTACAATAAATGGTACCATAAATTATACCATGCACACACACAAAGAAAATGAAGGGATAAAAGCAATACAATTAGTCCTGCAGTGTGATTTATCAGCCCACACAATGTATGTGACGTGAACAAAGCTAAAGAAATGCACTGTATGATGCAAGTGCTGTAACTTTTAACACGAATGAGGCACCAGAAACATAGGCATAAAACTGAGAAAAATGTTTATGGACAAAGATGCCAATGTATGCAAGAAAACCAGCTTTCAGCATAAACTGGAAAAACATGCTACTCAAAATCTGACACTTAAGGTGCAGAGAGGGAGTTAGGATTTATCCCATTCACTTTTCCTTTACACTCACTTTTTTGTCAAATACTTATGTTAACAGCGCAACCTGCTTCTTTATTCTTTCAATGAAACCCAATTCCCCAGTGGTCCCTTATATTAGTGTTTTTCAACCCTTGCAGTACATCCAGTACTAGGTTTTTAAGTTTCCTTCACTGTGAACGCATTAATCAGGTTTATTATAGACTGAATAATTACCAATGTGTCACGTCAGGGAAAACAGACCTTTTGCAAGGTCTAGAAACACTACCACAGACTGGGATGTTACCTGTATTGAAAACTAGGCCTACTAAATGCAACATTATTCATAGTCAATGAAAATGCATTTTCTGTGCTTTGAAGAAATGTAGATTAAAAAAACATTTTTTAATACATTCAAATAATTCTGAAGCACCATCTTACACCTTGTTTGACAAAAACAAAAATACAAAACTGAAGACTCTTTCCAATGATAATTTATATAGATCAATACTTTACCTTCCTTCATGTTGGCAAATCTCTCCTTTAGCTGGTGGTCGACCTCAGGACCAAAGGCAAAATTATTCACAAAAATAACACTGCAAGATAACAGTAATGTTACTTCTGGAAATAACATGATGTTTGTCCAACCAGCTACATCCTCCCACTCAAAAATAAAAAGTTATAAAGAATTTTAAAAACCAACAAAGCATTCACAAAAAGCAGCACCCTACCCTAAAATGACCTGAGAAAACACAAAGGGCTGTGTTGCAACATTCTTTGTATTGTTATTAAGCTTATGGTGTAGATTATTTAACTTCTGACATTTTAATATCTATATTAAAATGGACTTCATATTTATTTAAACTTAAAGGACTTACGAGCCCAAATAGGTAAAAAAAGAGAAGTACCTTAATCACTTTTAAATGCACGGAGGACGCCATCCGCGTCCTCCGTGCTTTTCCGCCGGGTCCCCGCAGTGTGATAGCCCCCCGTGCCGCTCCCGACCCCACGGACGGGGTCGGGCTCCCCTTCCTCTCCTAAGATGGCCGCCGGAGCTGGCCACGGCTGCGCAGTCCGTATACACGTTAGTGCGGCTGCGCAGCTCTAGGGCCTCCCCCCTCGATCCACGCTACTGTGCGTGGATCGGGGAGGCCCTAGAGCTGCGCAGCCGCACTGACGTGTATGCGGACTGCGCAGCAGCGGCCAGCTCCGGCGGCCATCTTAGGAGAGGAAGGGGAGCCAGACCCCGTCCGTGGGGTCGGGAGCGGCACGGGGGGCTATCACACTGCGGGGACCCGGCGGAACAGCACGGAGGACGCGGATGGCGTCCTCCGTGCATTTAAAAGTGATTAAGGTTCTTTTTTTTTTACCTATTTGTGCTCGTAAGTCCTTAAAGGGCTTGTACACATGTATAAGGTTTAAAAAGCAGATAAGAATTCTACTTGGAGGACATTAACCATTGGAGTCTATATAAAGTGCTCTCTTATGCAGGAAAGTTTGAGAACAATGAAGTCATCTTAACCATAATGTAACGTTATTAACATAACTGCCAAATCTGGGAAGGAGTTTTAAATTTTATTTCTGAGTGATTACAATGCTCAGTTAATCACAAATGTAATGCAATTTCAAAAACTACTTGTAAGGAACAATACAGAATAAAACAAGAACAATATAAGAACTGAGTAAAGCAGTAAAGCAGATTTCTCTGTATTCTGGTTGAAATCCTAAATGTAAACTCAACTACCATGAAAAATTATTTCACCAAGTAAAATCAATATGCACAAAAATAAGTACACAGCAGATTGTGTTCCCCAAACTAAAACTAAGCATGCACAGCATCTCAAATTATAAATAGGTTCAAACATTCTTTACAGGAGCTTGCCAATTTGCAAATTAGAGCTGCTTAAAAAAGCTTAGGCCTGGAACCCACTAGGAGCACTTTTCTGAGCGCTTTGTGATTTGAAAAGCTTTTGCTAATGTAATGCTATGGGTGTGATCCCACTTAAGCGATGTGATTTTATAAAAATCCCCCTTAGCATTGCATTAGCAAGAGCTTGATCAAATCACTAGCGCTTAGAAAAGGCTTCTAGTGTGTTTGAGACCTTACTGGGAAAAATTTATCAAGATAAAGGCAAATTGGTACAAACACTAACCATTTGACTACAGCAACCAATCAGGTTTTTTTGTGCCACCAGTAAACTCCCTAAACTCTTTTTAATGGTGGGCGTGAATTACATTAGTGGATTACCTGAAATTATCTTACATTTTCATAGAAAATCATAATTATGCACTACCATAAGGTTTTGATGAAGGCAACCGAAAACCACTGTTGTACAGGGTCAGATACAGGATTGATAAATGAAATAAGAATGGTTATTGGTTTCACTGAACATCTGCTCTGCCTTAGCTCCAGTTTAGTTCATCCCTCTCCTGATAAATTGGCCTCAATCCCCACAAGGTCTATTGCCTAGGTGTGACATGCTGTGTCTCTGCCACCCAAAAGCATACTAATACAAATAGCATAGCTATGGAAGTAATGCAGAGGTTTGTCCTGCTTTCACTGTAACGAAAGAACAGTTATAAAACTATAATAATTACAGTATTATATATACTAATAGTTATTTCTGTTGAGTGCTCTTTAGACTTTCTGTTCACCTAGAGGTAAATATTCTATCATTTTTTCTTTAGCATGACTGCCCAACTAGAACACAATTTGCAGAACGGAGCTTAACAATAGGGTCAGAGGCTGGGGAGGGCCAAGTGGTGTGGAGGACCATAACTATTTACCCAACTTTTAATACAGGCCTCTATCCACCAGTTCAGGTGTTATGGTCACACTTGTTATGAGTGGAATGAAGGGAGGGGGGGGGGAGGGGGGAAGAAGAGAGATCATGCTGGCCACACTTGTTATATGACCCCTGGCAAATAGGCCTCAGAATGAGAGTCAACAAGGAGACAAGGAAAAGGGGGGCATCAAAGTTTTGCTGGGGGACTATGCGATTTGAAATGAAACCTTTGTGTAAAGGAAAAGTAGCTGCATGTAAATTCCACTTTTATGAAAATGTATATTTATAATGCCTCTTGCAAAGTACATAAACACCATAAACAATGCATTACTATGGTAAGGGAACAATAAAGTATATTGTTCTTAGGACCCTAAATCGCTAAAGAATAAATATAAAAAAATAAATAAAAAAAAACAGGACTGAAACATGGCTACTCTAAGCAGGTTGCTAAGCAAGGGCGGGGTGTGCATTATTAGGAGGCACCTAACAGACCGCTTCAGCTAAATTATTAGCGATAGGAAGAAAGATTGCAAATTGAAAGCTGAAGCATGATTAAAGCCAAGTATTGATTAATGTTAACAGATATAGTAGGGCAGAGGCTAGTATTAGTTTTCAGAGTTAATAGTTTATGGTTAGAATTCAGGAAAGTGTTAACGATAAAGCCAGGTTTAGGAAACAAAAAAAGCAGTTAATGTTACAGGAAAGGTTATGCATTAGGAAATGTCAACTTTAAAAGAAAGAGGTTAAGTGTCGGGAAGGGTTAATATTTAGGGGAGAGGTTAGGGCTAGGTGCCTGGAAGAAGCTTTACATCTTTTAGAGGATCAGATAGTGTTCAGCGATCAACAGAGGAAGAAAAGGAGAAAACCCCTAAAAACACAGCACTGCATACCTGAAACAGAGAACCAGCAATCAAATTGCCAATACTCTATCAGGAGCTCATGCCGAATCTGCCAGCTTTGGAATCCAATACGGTGTTCTCCCCAGAATTTTTTTCCAGCTGAGTAGCATGAAAAAGTAGTCTGGTGGCATGAAAAAGTAGCTGGGTGGGGCGAGATGAGAGAATGCAGGGTCGGTGCTTCTCTGCACAACTCCGCTTACAGCAGAGGTGGTGGTGAGCCAATGACAGGCGGACACTATAGGGGGGTCGGGGGAAAATGAGTTGAACTTACCCGGGGCTTCTAATGGTCCCCTGCAGACATCCTGTGCCCGCGCAGCCACTTACCGATGCTCTGGCCCCGCCTCCGGTTCACTTCTGGAATTTCAGACTTTAAAGTCTGAAAACCACTGTGCCTGCATTCCCATGTCCTTGCTCTCGCTGACGTCACCAGGAGTGTATTGCTCAGTCCCAGTATGGTCTGTGCCTGCGTAGTATGCTCCTAGTGACATCAGCGGGAGCGAGGACACGGCAAAGCAGGCACAGTGGTTTTCAGACTTTAAAGTCTGAAATTCCAAAAGTGAACCGGAAGCGGGGCCGGAGCATCGGTGAGTGGCTGTGCGGGCACAGGATGTCTGGGGGGGGGGGGGGGGGAGGTGGAGAGACCATTAGAAGCCCCGGGTAAGTTCAACTCATTTTCCCCCAACCTTCCTACAGTATTCCTTTAAGGCATAAGGATTTACACAGCAAAAACAAATTCCAAGGAGCAGGGAATACAAGACAGAAATGTACCTTGTGTTTGCTATTCTCTCCCTCCATTCCTCCGAGAGGAAGTCTCCACGTTCCAGCTAGAAACAAAGTCACAATAATTATAAATTTTCAAAAGACTAAAAAAAAAAAACCCCAGAACACAGTCATGGTTTCCAGGCATAATTCCAAAGATACCTTTGTAAAGACCTAAACTCTTCCACAAGAGAGAAGCAAAACACAGAGAAATCCACCCTGTTTGTAGCTTGAAATAATATCAAATAACATTTGTAAAGCACTTGTCTCCCGTAGGGCTCAAAGCGCATAAGCATGGCTCAGACCAATAGTGTACACACGCCTGGCCCTGGGAGGATTTACTCACCCCAGTTATGCCGATCCCATTGTTCTTGCAGCTCCCATGCCTGCTGCACGATATCACACGCGCGCCACTCGTCATCCCTCAGTCGTCATCCCCCCTCTAAGCAACACAGCACATTGTCCGCTACACAGCAGAACTGCGTGTGTGCAGGCCGGCCCAGCAATGTTACTCAAGGGGATCAGGACCTGATCCCTGACAGGACGACAGCTCTTAAAGGTGTGTACACACCTTAATTCTACCTTATATGCTAGTAATTAGCCACTGTAATTTAAGCTGTCAGCTGAGTCTAATGCTGGGAATACACGGTTCGTTTTTGCCTTCGTTTAAACCTTCGTTTCGATTGTGCCTTTTGTCCTTTTCGATCCCGAAATAATCGGTCATACGGTTAATATCACCACCCACGGTTTCGTTTTTTTTTTCGATTCTGATGGTTTCGTTTTTCCAATGATCGAAGGCTGCAAAGAAACGAAACGAAAATCCCTTTTTACAGGGACGGACTAGCATAAACGAATATATAATCGATCTGAACAGCCATCAAGCCTACCAATGGCTCGATTAGATGGATAAAGAGAGATAATATCAAACATGTTCGATCACTAGTCGTTCGTTTTTGGGGTCTATTAATCGAAACTATAATGAGATTATGACTATTTTCACATACGTTTTCAACACTCGATTCGTTTACCGAACGAATCGAAGGTTTAAACGAAGGCAAAAACGAACCGTGTATTCCCAGCATTATACCGAGGATTGTGCTGTTTAGACAAGCTATATGTAAACAGAGGGTTAACCATTTCTGTGCTTTCATGAAACCAGGAAGTAACTACAATGCAGAATATCAGAAGGCGTTCTGTGGGCTGTAACAATGTTTTTCTGTAAAAGTTATTATTTTGTTGCTTATTTTTTGGAACTGAGGAAGTCCTGGGTTTAGGTCCGCTTTAAGTGCTTGTCAGTAGTTCTTGTTTATGTGCAGGGTGCTTGCAGCCAGCTGCAAGTGTCCAGCACTTCTTGCAATCATTGCATGGGCATTCACTTAACTTAGAAGCTTATCCAATACACTGTTGCCTTGTCTGTGGTTTAATAATTGCAGTTTATTCAGTGTGAATGAAAGCTGAGGGGAGAAAGTTTTCTTTAGTGAAGGTATGTACACATACCCCAATAATGTTACCCGCAGGGATCAAGATAGTTCAGGGCTGAGTTCCGTACAGACTTTTCCCTTTCTTTTTCTACAGCAGGCCTATGGAAGATTAGTACACATGCCAATTGGTTCTCGGTGTGTAAACAAGTAATGAGCCTAGTGTATAGTATCAGCCAAGCGCAGGCCAAGAGCACTTATCTTATTTACCCTGCCAGCTCCATGCCATAGGCCCTCCTCCCACTCTCCATGCCAACAGAACTGTAGGCCAACAATGCAGCTGTATAGCACACAACCCCAAACTGTCACCCCCAGTCTTGATCCCTGAAGGCAGCAGTCCTTGTACATGTGTATTAGGTTCTAATGCTAGGTACACACCATACGATTGTCTGTTAGATTTTCTGTTACATTTACCTGCCAGATTTTTTTCCAACATGTTGGAAAAAAAAATCTACCTGGCAGGTAAATCTAACAGAAAATTGTATGGTGTGCACCTAGCATCCTTTGATGAATTGATGCCATGCTAGGTACACACCATTCAATTTTCTGTTAGATTTACCTGCCAGAAAGATTTTTTCCAACATGTTGGGGAAAAAAATTCTGGCAAGTAAATCTAACAGAAAATTGTATGGTGTGTACCTAGCATAAGAAGCTATTCACAAAGAAGCTAAGCACAATGCGGCCAAATTGATGTATCAGGCTGCATTGCATTTAGAACTAAGCTTGGAAAATGAGCTTCTAAAGAAAGCCATGTCTTCATAGAACATCCTGAACAAACTGCAGATTCCAACTGGTTTCAATCTGTCAATATGGCAGTGTACAACTAAGGCCTCACCATACCAATAGCTGAGTGACCAAGTGATAGGCCCAGGTGCTGGCACTTTATGCTGGGAATGCACAATGAGATTTTTCAGCAGATTTACTGTCCGGTCATTATTACGATAATTTTTCTTAATGAATTTCTATTCACTTCCATGAGAAATCAATCAGAAAAATGCTCGAAAAATCATATCGGACAAGTCGGAAATTATCGAACTATCTGCCAAAAAATCTCATGGTTTATTCCCAGCATTAGAGCTGGTGTGAAGATGCAAACCTAGGAGGTAATGAATATTTAAGTTGCAGGCAATTGATGTAAAACATCACAATACCTTACTATGTGGATGAAGGCGCTGCAAAGAAATGGCAAGTTTAAAATCTTCTAGAATCCATACCAACTATCTTACATAATGTTTTAAAGCAGTAAACTTAAGATTGCGCAAAAAGTGGGATCCGCGCAATTTTTGTGCAACTTTCAATTTTACTTGGTAGCGCGCCCAGGCTATGCATATGCATAGGTAGGATTTAGTTAGTGATAGGTCCCATCCCATGGAGGATTGACTTCTTCGCAGTGGGAGGGACGAGTACTTAACAAGTTGCATGCAAGCTGTTACAGGAAACCAACATCCTCCAGTGGTAGACAGGTTATGTGTATGCTAGGTGTGTATTTTATCCCACAAGTGGGGCTTGCACTCTCTTACAGGTAGGCACTCATCTGTTTTTAAGTAGCGCGGTTCATTTCTTTGCTAAGTAAACTTAAGATAGTTGGCAGCAAACAAGACTCAGGATATTAAAAATCATGCAATGAAATTCTGCAAAAACCCACAGAGATATCAAAAACACGGTACAGCTTGATTAATATTGCTATGTAAGGTAGAGTTTTTGGTTTAAGAACCTATGATCTGCACAACCACTTAGGAATACTTACTGTATATTCTGAATGCTTCTTCCCATACCACTTCATCCATTTTCTGAATTCTTTATCCATTGTCTGCAAGAAACAAGATGAGCATGCTGAAATCGAACACCTAATGCATACTAGCACCATAACCACAATAGCTAGATTACACTGAGAAAAGCCTTACTTGGTGGCTAATTCATCAGCAATTCCCAGGGTGCACTGTAGAGCTCACTACTAGCTATGGTAAATGTTACTGCACAACTCCCATCAACCCACCCAGAATTTAAAGAGATGTGTTAACATTTCGCTTTGAGCTTTACATATCCAGCATTTGCACATTCAGCAACTAATATCCAATTTCAATTGTAGATTGAGACAATTGTGCATGCCCCACCGACGATTGAAAATTGGATTAAGAGGATAGATGATAAATAGCTATATTAAAAAACGAATCTACAGAGGAACTTTGATGACATTCTATGTAAATTTTACTGTCTGAAGACTTAGACTGGGAAAGTTCCAGGCTACCTGCTGTCTAGTGGCTGTTACAAAACCTGCATGTGTGTCCAGTTTTTTTATTGGCAGGGACCATAGAAATATCATTTTAACACAACAAATGCCATTAATGGATTAAAAATAAAAAAGGAGACATTTATCAATTAAGCAGTATGACAAGTGCATTTACATTGCAAATCAGGTGCCACCTTACTTTTTTTTCATCCTTACGGGTATAGATACTTACCTCTGTAGAGGGAACACTCTGCATAATTCACTAAGACACTTCGACCATATTCAACAAGGGCTTGTCTAATACGTCTGCATTGCCACGTTTACATTCATGTACAAAGCCTGTGCAGTGGAGCCACTCATGTATGGCTTTTTCCTCTGTGCAACAGTGGCTCCATGCTATTTTGCAGGCAAAGGCCATCCGTGCTACTGTTCATGCGAGGGACATCTGTGCACCTGCACAATATGGCTGCGATGGTGCATGAACAGGAGCACAGCCATGAAAAGGTGGGTGCGGGCGAGAAGTGGTGAGCTGCAAGAGGAAAGAAGAAGCCTCTGGATCTACCAGAAAATTCCCTCTACTGGGGTAAGTTTTTTTTTTTTCTCATAGGTTCACTTTAAGAATCAACTTATTTGCAATGTTAATTTTTTCTTACTGTCTAGATAATAAGGACCACATATGCCAACTTAACTTTTAAAAAACATATCCAAATTAAAATTATATACTTAGGTTTATGCCCAAAAATCTGCAGCAATTGAGTGAACTGACAACTCTAGGCATTACACTGAAAATTGTCTCAGGTGTTCCACAGACAGAAGCTTAACTCATCCCTTTCCCATCTGTCGGTGTCAGTACAACCCTATGAAGCCACTAACCATGTATTGTTCCCACCTGCATCCAGCCACCCCCACACCTCCCCTACCATCCCACATTCCCACCTGCTCATCTAAATAAACAGCAGCTATTTCCAATCTATATTTAATCAACAGAATGATCAAACATTCATTGAGAGGGCCTTAGTGTTTTATCATGTTGCGGTCATTCTTTTTAATGCAACCCAACATGTAATCTATTAAAAATGTTGCATCCTCCCTTTAAACTGCCTAGTACTGGGATACAGAGGAACTTGCTAGTGGTGCCCCTAGTAATCAACATCTGAACATTCCCATAAGAATCTTATGAATACAGGCAGGCAGTATGATTTATAACTAAGTTTCTGACTTTCTTCATACACAACTTACCAGTGATGCATGTCAAGCACCAAATATGCCTGCAGACCAAAATGTATCTCTGGACTGCAATATGAGGAACAACGCACAAATGTCAGGTACTTTTTCCAGTACCAACTCTAGGGTAGCAGCTACCATTACACTAATAGCGCCACTCGCATTACCAGGGTAACCTGGGTGGTGCCAATAGCTTAAGGGGCACTCCTCCCCTAGCACTAGTACCAGTAAAAATGCTGTGCTGTCTGCACACACAGCAAATTTACCGGATATTCAGGCACCAGTCCCAAAGTTTTAGGTCAAACAATTGCACACTTACTTCTGCATATTTCGCTGGGATATCGGCTTTCTCTATTCCATAGTGATGTTTTCCTCCAGTGGCTGCAGCTACCTGCAGAACAACCTGCCCAACACCTGGGAGGAGGGGGAACGAAAAAAAAAAGCATCCATGTCATAAGAGAAGCACGGTGAAATTATAAATCCCATACATCGAGTAACCCCCCCAAGGATTCCACTGTTTGTGTACCAGCGGTGAAATTATAAATCCCATACATCGAGTACAACACCTCCCCCCCCAAGGATTTCACTGTTTGTGTACCAGCGGTCACTGGTCCTTAAAGGGGCAGAGATTGCTGGTACTTAAAGAGGAGCTGTTAGGTATAAGGTCTCAGAGAAAATAAACACATATATCAGTAGCTAAAGATTGGCTGTACTTACATTACATATGCATTTCACTGTCCACGTTTGGATTTCACAGAATTTGTATATAGTATATGCAGAGATAGATGCTCCAGACAGCTCATGGCAGGCTCCATGTTTTTCTGTCAAATGTGTCGTCATGTCCTGCCTGCTTCCTGATCACAGAAAAGCTGGTACTAAATAACACAGTGTGCAGTGAATATTAATGAGCCATGTGGCTAGGAACAATAGCTGACTCCTGCAGTGTACTCTGCCCGGAGATTTATCAGTGCTTCGCGCTGGAAGGATTAGAAGCTGCTGTAACGTCTCATTAGCAGCCGAGGGGAGGGCCCCAGAATGCTTTGCAGTTTAGTATGCGGCTTGCGTCCTTATGGGTCTAGAACAGCCTTTAAGATAAGCACACATCAAAGGTAACTGAGATTTTTATCTTCACTAATGGCTTTTGGGCTTCCTTCTAAACTGTTTAACACAGGAGAATAGAGGTTTAAATTAGCTTCTGCAGCCTGACAGTTACTCTTTAAGTGGTCAAAACATGGCTAACATTGAATAAAAAAAACTTGTTTTACAGCGGGCTTTATATCTGGTAGAGAGAAGAAAGACAACACCATGAGGGTCATAGCTTTGACTGCAGAATTTTTCTTCCATTTTTAATCTCCATTAGGGTGGATGTTCCCATTCCTCAAGTTTGGCACCTCCTCAAGCAGCATATGCGGAGTCGCGGACAACAAATTGTTTTTCTTAAAAGACCCTATTGTGAATATTCCAAATTTAATTTCAAAGTTCAAGGTATATTCAAACACAGTTTGACAACATAGTTCAAACACACCTCCAGAACCGCTGGAATGCAATGATGTGTCAGCTTGTTAATTTGTACAGAGCCATAATAATCCAACATGCATACAGACTGTTTCGGATTGTTTGATCCTCATCAGTGCATGGCATGGATTAATTTGGCTCTATGGAGTAGGGCTTGTAACACCAAGAGGTACCGAGAGGTACACTGCATATATTCAGCAGTGATGCACTGGGAGACACCTCAAGCTCACTCCAACATGAATTATCGCAAATTCTTTCTGTTTTAAGAATGCAAACTTTTGCTTTCCTTAGTATTTTAGTAAGGGGCCTTTAGGACCATTGTAGCCCCTCACACTCTCCAATGAGTTCTGGTTCACCATGAGCTTGCTAGTTAGTCTGTACCTATTAAATACAACCAGGACTTTGCTGTGGGAATGGAAGCACCTTTCTTGAGGGACTGGAGTCTTTCCCACCTCTGTGCTTAGCTTAGGTATCTTTGCCTTGGGTCAGTTATACTTCTACTCGTCTCTACAAAATCTTTCAAGATCAGTTTCTTCAATATATTATACAAACAGCAGGCTCCACTATGATCACTTCCTTCCATGTAAAACATATTGTCTCTTCTGACAAGAATGTAACCCAAGCTAGGACATTTCCTACAGTGACTGACTAAGCCCTACTGAATTTGACACAGGAACTCATAGCCATGCATTATAGCATCGCCTCACCTGTGACCTCCCAGATAAGCTTATAATGGCAAGACTCTCTAACCTATTGCTTCTGGTTATTTTTGGTATTTGATGAATTTTCTATTTAGAATGGTTTATGGGTTTATATTGTAGAAGCACCATTGGAGATGGTACTTGAGAATTCATTATTAATATACTGTATAATACTAATCCTGTTGTAAACTATTAAAAATTTGACCACCACTTACCACTTCCCAAGTCAACAAAGAGATCATCCTCCGTCATTTTTATTTCATCTATCATTTGAGCTACCAAATCGAAAGAAGTTTCACCATACACCTCAGGGGAAAATGGCTCATAATTGTTAAGCTTCTCTGGGTCAGTAACAGAGTGGTTGTAGACTTGCTGTAAAATGTGGCGCAGAAGACCTGTAGATGGGCGAGTGTTCAACTTCATAGGGTGCGTGGTGCCCTTCCACTGAGAGGAAACAAATATAGAAATAGTGTTATTAAATGTATAAAGCAAAGACATTTACTGTTTCATGGACTTTCATGGGAAGAACTTTTGGCATGGATTAGACTGAAAGCCCCTCTGAGAGACAGTTCAGTGACAGGGCAATATACTACATACAGTGTTGCAGAATATGTTGACGCTATATAAATACTAAATGATGATAACACTGAGTCAAGTAGTGTGAAACCAGAGACTGATAATTAAAAGATTTGATACTTACCAGTGGCTTCCTCCAGCCCCATAAGCACGCCCGAGTCCCTCGCCATCCTCCCGCGGTCCTCCGTTCAGCCACAAACAGCCCCAGTAACTGTCTCAGTCGCGTCAGTCGGGGTCTTCTGCGCATGCCTGGACTTCCTGCACATGCACAGAAGTCCCCAACTGATACAACTGAGCCAGTTACTGGGGCTGATTGTGGCTGACCAGAGGACCGTGGAAGGGCGGCGAGGGACTCGGGCGTGCTCATGGGGCTGGAGGCAAGTATCAAATATTTTAATCATCCTGTCTCTGGTACACTTTAAATCAGGGGTCAGGAACCTTTTTGGCTGAGAGTCAAAAACGCCACATTTTTAAAATGTAATTCCGTGAGAGCCAAATATGTTTCAAACTGGGACAGTAGGGCTCATGTCCCTTTTGCCATGGTGATGTGTATACAGTTGATCCGCAGGGCAGCGGAAGTGTCAGACACGTCTTCAGCTTCTCTTGGGTTTCAGCAACATCAGCAATTTTCCCCGAGAGCCAGACAGGAGAAATACTAACAGCTTGTACAATTAGCTAGCTGACTTGGGGTTGATTCACTTTGTAGGACGAGATCCCCGCACTTTGGCTCCTCAATAGGCTGCTTGTCAAGTGACAGGCACCCTATTAGACCAATCAAAGTGCGGGATCTCGTTCTACAAAGTCACTGGACCGGACGGTCCAGAGTGGGACAATTGGAGCAGTTATTCGTTTTGGAGTACAGTGAGTTAGTAGCGCGCACTACTTTGAAAATTTTACTTTCGCAGCCACACTAAGCTGCACTGCTTGAGCAGTGTGACTTAGTGAATCAACCCCTATTGATTTGTCTGTGAGCCAGATTGTCAAAAACCTAAGCGGTTCTTGCCTTTTTCATGATTGCTAATTCAGTAAAGGACCAGCCTTTAAAGCGTTGCTATCATATAAATCCAGCATAGCGGGGTCTGAACCCTCTATAACAGTAAATATAGATTGACGGTATACTTTGAAATGAATCAGAGCACTCAGTATATGATTTTATATAAAAATTTTATTTGCTTATCATACAGCATATATACAAAATATGAACAGTTCCAAGTAGTGTTTCCTTCTAACAGTATTCCATCTCATCAAGGCTTTATAGCCAAGCGTTCATCAATCTTCCAAGTACATTCAAAAAAGGATATAACAGTTGTGTTATGTAGAATAAGATCAAAAGTAGTCTCATCTGTATTTATAGCTGTGTATATAATAGCTGTGTAAAACTTGTAGTAATCTTCTTAAAGAAATAGCATAAAAAATAGCTTCTAAAAAAGAAAAACTTCTTGCTAACTTAACAAAACTTAATGCTGAAAAATTAATAAAGTAAATGACCAGAATATTAAGCATATTACCCCTTCTCTGTCATCTCTTCAGCATCTAGAACCACTTGTGGGAAGGTAGCTTCTGCCTCATGCGTCTTCTCAGGAGATTGTTGGGCTTCTGCAAACTATGAGCTTTCAGCTCCTACTTTTATAGGGATAGGAAGCAATATGACTGCCTAATCTGGACTTTCCCTAATTCCCAGGGTCTGATTGGCTAAAGTTTCCATGTATACAATATAATATACAATACAATAACATTTCTATAGCGCTTTTCTCCCATAGGACTCAAAGCGCTTAGGCTCTCTCAGATTCAGTAGTTAGTAGGATGAAGTATTCACACAACAAAAGTTATATTTCTGCAAATGCCAGACTGAACAGGTGGGTTTTCAGTCTGGATTTAAACACATCCAGGGATGGGGCTGTCCTGATCTGTTGAGGTAAGGAGTTCCAAAACATAGGGGCAGCATGACAGAAGGCTCTGGGACCAAAAGTTTCCAAGTGGACTCTGGGTATGACTAGATTATTAGAACCTGTGGATCTGAGAATGCGGGGATTGCTACGCAGCTGTAACATATCTTTCAAGTATCCAGGGCCTAGATTATTCAGGGATTTAAATGTCAGTAGGCCGATCTTGAATAGGACCCTCCATTCTATAGGTAGCCAGTGAAGGGAATGCAGGACTGGCATTATGTGGCAGTGACGGGGTTGGTTGGTTAGCAGTCTGGAAGCAGTATTCTGTATCAGCTGTAGGCGGTACAAGACCTTTTTTGGAAGGCCAGTGTAGAGAGCATTGCAGTAGTCCAGTTGGGATGTGATGAAGGCGTGGACTAAGGTTGGCAGATCTTCTGGGGGTATGAGGTGCTTGATTTTTTCAATGTTCTTCAGGTGAAAATAGGATGATTTCACCACCGCAGAGATTTGAGTTCTGAAGTTTAAATCCCCATCAATTAGAACTCCCAGGCTACGCACATGATCAGAGCTGCGTAGATCCGTGCCTCCTATTCCCAGTGGTGAAGACTGCAAGTTAAGTTGTTTTGTTATCATGCTCTGCCCTCCAATCAGAAGGACTTCAGTTTTGTCTGCATTTAGTTTCAGCCAGTTGTCATTCATCCATTGCTGTAGTTCACGTAAGCAGGCGTTTATAGTTAGAGATGGGTCTGTCACACCAGGCTTGAAGGAAAGATATAGTTGGGTGTCGTCTGCGTAGCAGTGGTATGTCAGGCCATGTTTTTGGATTAGTTTTCCCAACGGTAGCATGTAAATCGTGAAAAGCAGGGGAGAGAGGATTGAGCCCTGGGGCACCCCATACTTAAGTGTTACAGGGGTGGACAGGAAGGGCCCCATAGACACTGTGTGTATCAATGCTTTATCATGTTTGAATACCTAAATCATATTATTGTTTAAAAATTCTTATCAGGTTATTTCTGACGCAGTTGATTAAAAATGGACGTCACCAGCCATCTTGTCTGCTGGTTGACTTTTTTGCCCCAGACATTGAGACTAAATGTCATGCATGACGCATTTCTGATAAAGTGTTCTCTGCTAATTAGGTTGGAATGTCTTGGTACTTTCCCAGACATAAGATTGGTCAAATTGATACTAACACAGACCTGTGTGAGTCTTCAGCAATAGGGCTTATTGAAACATACAGGGCTTCTAATATACTTATTTAAATATAAAGCTTATTATATAATTCTTCTTAAAAACAATCATATAAGAAATTGCATATTAAATCTTAATAAAAAATCATGTTCTATATATTTGCCTTTCTTATGAATAAATCTAATAACTTCAACTGGCATAGGTCACCATTTCATCATGTAATCTGTATTAATAATATAAATTTTATAAGACTATGAAACCTCCAGGTGGGATCATTGAATCATCTTTAACTAATTGGGAAAACACCTTGTTTTATATTTTTTTATAAAGCCTGTTCCCTAAACATCATGTGTTATCAGCTAGCTGAGACTAGAACACGTCAACAACCCTCCAGAATCATAACAATCTCACGAAAATGTTTCAATGTCTCAAAGCATCACCAGCTTTTAAATGTATTTTAAAGTATTAAATTATATTATATAGGGTTTAACAATAACTATTGCTCTCCTTAGAAGGACTGTATTGATGAATATTTAGATTTATAATATCTATGTGCAATAATTAAGCAAAATGCATAATATATATATATATACATACATATACACACACAAACGAACAAACCAGAATGTTCTGGCTTTTTGTAACTAATAATCCAATTATGAGTTTCACTGCTTGGAATATGCTGAGATGTCACAGAGCAATATTTTAAAAAAGTACTCTAACTTTACAGTTTACAATGAAATTTTGCATAGAACATTAAAACTTAAAACCTACACATATGACAGCTTTTCCTGCATAAATAAAACCGCTAGAATTCTGACAAGATGTAGCCATCAAAAGAACAACATCTGGCTCCCGAACCATAGGTTCCCTATCCCTGCTTTAAATTCAAAATGCTTGAAGATAAATGGAGATCTAAATTCAGCATATAAGCTCACCAAGCTGGAGTCCAACAACTAAATTTCAATTTTTATTTTCTGCTCGATATAGTCATCCATTTTATAAAGTATTAATCTGCCTTACCAGTTATTTTCAATAAAATAAATATTCACAGGTCATAACACATACAGCTCCAGGGCCTCTGCTTGTAAGAACAGAGCTGTTCAGTTTAATGTATAATTAAGCTAGGAAACGCTTGTTTCCTTTTATTTGCGATTTGTTACTCTTTTGGCAAAGGTGTGTTGTGTGCATGTTTAATAATGGGATGCATTTCCCAATCCCTACACTTGCAAATATATGAGAGAGAGAGAGAGAGAGAGAGAGAGAGAGAGAGAGAGAGAGAGAGAGAGAGAGAGAGAGAATGAGAATATATGCACACACACACACATATACATATATACATACATATACATACATATATATATATATACACACACACACACACACATACATACATACATACATACATACACATACAAAGTATATATTTTTTTCTTGTTTCTTTCATTACACTGTGTTAATAGTTACTAATGGTAAACAATGGTACAGTGGGATGTCGAAAGTTTGGGCAACGTTGTTAATCGTGATGACATAAATCGTTGGTTGTTATGATAAAAAAATGTCAGTTAAATATATCATGTAGGAGACACACACAATGATATTTGAGAAGTGAAATGAAGTGTATTGGATTTACAGAAAGTGTGCAATAATTGATTAAATAAAATTAGGCAGGCGCATACATTTGGGCACTGTTGTCATTTTATTGATTCCAAAACCTTTAAAAATAATTATTGGAAATCAAATCGCTTGGTGAGCTCAGTGACCCCTGACCTACATACACAGGTGAATCCAATTATGAGAAAGTATTTAAGAGTGGTCATTTGTAAGTTTCCCTCTTAAATTTCTCTGAAGAGTAGCAACGTGGGGGTCTCAAAACAACTCAAATAACCTGAAGACAAATATTGTTCACCATCATGGTTTAGGGGAAAGATACATAACATAACATTTTCTCAGATATTTCAGCTGTCTGTTTTCCACAGTTAGGAACATATAGAGAAAATGGAAGACCACAGGCTCAGTTCAAGTTAAGGCTCAAAGTGGCAGACCAAGAAAAATCTCGGACAGAAGCGACGAATGGTGAGAACAGTCAGAGTCAACCCACAGACCAGCACCAAAGTCCTACAACATCACCTTGCCGCAGATGGAGTCACTGTGCATCGTTCGATTATTCAGCGCACTTTACACAAGGAGATGCTGTATGCGAGAGTGATGCAGAGGAAGCCTTTTATCCATCCACAGCACAAACAGAGCCACTTGATGTATGCTAAAGCACTCTTGGACAAGCCAGCATCATTTTGGAATAAGGTGCTGTGGACTGATGAAACTTAAATTGAGTTATTTGGGCATAACAAGGGGTGTTATGCACGGAGGGAAAAAAAGAACACAGCATTCCAAGAAAATCACCTGCTACCTACAGTAAAATATGGTGGTGGTTCCATCATGCTTTGGGGCTGTGTGGCTAGTGCAGGGACTGGGAATCTTGTCAAAGTTGAGAGGTGCCTGGATTCCACTCAGTATCAGCAGATTCTGGAGACCAATGTCCAGGAATCCGTGACAAAGCTGAAGCTGCGCCAGGGCTGAATCTTTCAACTAAACAATACTCAAAATCCGCTAAGGCGTTCATGCAGAGTATCAAGTACAATGTTCTGGAATGGTCATCTCAGTCCCCAGACCTGAATAGAAATGAAAATCTGTGGTGTGAGTTAAAGAGAGCTGTCCATGCTCAGAAGCCATCAAACCTGAATGAACTATAGATGCTTTGTATAGAGTAATGGTCCAAAATACCTTCAACCAGAATCCAGACTCTCATTGGAACCTACAGGAAGTGTTTTAGAGGCTGTAATTTCTACAAAAGGAGGATCTACTAAATATTCATTTCATTTTCTTTTTGTGGTGCCAAAATTTATGCACCTGCCTAATTTTGTTTAAACAATCATTGCACACTTTCTGCAAATCCAATAAACTTCATTTCACTTTCAAATATCACTGTGTGTGTATCCTATATGATAGATTTAACTGACATTTTTATCGTAACAACAACCAATACAGGAAAATCATGACGATTAACAAGGTTGCCCAAACTTTCGCATCCCACTTTAAATAGTTTGTGCTGATCAGTTTGCATGATGTATTTTAAAGCTACTGGCACGGTTTCTACAGGGTTAAACTGACTGTTAAAATGGCATAAATTTGTTGAAGAGCTGATAAAATCTGCAAACTGGCTGATTCTGGGCTCTTTCATACTACATGCGTTTCCAGGTTTTTGCTCCAATTTTTCTTATGTTGCTAGCATCCAGTGATGCAGTGTAAAAGTGAGCTCTTTGCTAATTTTTTGTACTTTATTCAAATCACAGTTCCGATTTGTGATTTTTACTGCATGCTAACAAAACAAAAAAAGCAGAAAAAAGCAGCAAGGACAACTTTTTTTTAATAGCACCAAATACAAAACCCTAAGGGCCTGTTTCCACTGCATGCAGATTGGATGCAGAAGAACTGACTCCAATGAATGCCTTAAGGAAAATCTGCATCAGAAAAATTGTGTTTAGTGGAAACAGGCCCATAGGCATTCATTGGAGTCAGTTTTTCTGCATCCATTCTGCACCCAATCTGCGTGTAGTGGAAACAAGACCTAATATGCTGGGGATACACGGTACGTTTCTGTACGGTGTATCGACCAGCTGATCCGGCCAGCTGATAATATTCAGCAGGCCCGATCATGCCGCTCGACCCGCGCCAGCTCAATTCCCGCCGCCGGACAATGGCAGGGAATCGAGCAGTGATAAGGAAGCGTGGCGGGGACGAGCGGCAATCGATCCGCGCGGACAAACGGGGATGCGCCGGCATCGAGCCGCTGGCTCGATCCGGCGCATAAAACTTACCGTGTATGCCCACCATAATGAGGGAAAGAAAGAAGAAAAGCTTTCAAGTAACTGGGTTAATAATTCAAACTTCCACTTCACTCAGAAGTTAATTTTGAACACTGTCAACAAGAATTGTGTTGGGCCATACTGAGATAAGTAAAAGCAAAAAGGCTTCTGCTGTATCATGGGAGGAAGCAGAAAACCACCTCTGCATTATTTGTTCAGCAATTACTTCTTTACAAGACAATCTGATAACTTAGCCAGCAACCAGAAATGTTATCAATTCGCGTCAGTGAAGTGGAACTATTCCTTCCAGTGACATTATACCAGTCTCTTCTATTAGGTAATTGCTGCAATTCTGAGTTTCATACCCCTTTATAGGACAACTGAATTGAGAAGAATATGGAGGCTGCCATATTTTCCTTTAAAACAATACCAGTTGCCTGGCAGGCCTGATGATGTATTTAGCTGCAGTAATGTCTGAACACCACCAGAAACAAGCATGCAGCTAATCTTGTCAGATCTGACAACGTCCGAAACATGACCTACCTAAGCTTGTTCAGGGTCTATGGCTAAAAGTATTAGAAGCAGAGGATCATCAAGATAGCCAGGCAACAGGTATTGCTTAAAGTGGATCAGAGAAACTTTTACTCATTGCATAATTGTGTTCCTTTCATATAGTTTATAGGGCATTCCTCAAGTCAAATACTTTTTTGTTTTGTTTTAATACCCTAATTCCCTATAAACTAAACAAGCCTCGCCCACAGTTTCTTTTGTGCCTTGGCACTGTAGCAAGGGCTTAAGCGAGCTCAGTCTGGGCAGGAGGAGGTTACTAGCCATTGATTTCAGAGGCAGAGGGGAGGAGGGAGGAGAGGGGACTGAATTTACACACAGGCAAGCAGATAGCATCTCCAGCCCTCAGCCTGTGACAATGTGACAAACAGAACATGGCTGCCCTCATTGGATCACAGGAATAATCAAACTTTTGAAGCGGTTTGCAGTAGGCCTGAACGATTTATCGTTTTGATATCGAAATCGCGATCACGGAAACGACGATTCCGTGATCGCCACAGTGGCGATTTTTGCCGATATTCTGCGGACCTGTGCCCTACCGCTGTGCGCAGCTCTGTGTGCAAAATAGCAGTGGCTTTCACTCCCCGCGGCAGCTTATCTTTCTCTCTGCCTAGTTCCCCCTCCTCCCCCTCCTACGTCATCAGCCCTGCTGCGAGAGCGGCTCAGGCTCTCTCTAATGTGAACAAACACTTTCCTCCACAGATTGTTTAATTCTGCAGACCACAGGGAGGGGAGAGAGACAACAGCTATGTTGTCTGGCTGACTTTTCCTCCCCCCTTATTCAACAGTTCCCATGAAAGCAGAGGAATTCCCTTGCCTTCATTGCCGAAGTACAGGAGAAGAGAGCATGTGGATGGAGCTGCACAGCATGGGGGAGTTTGAGTAAGCAAGACTGAGTGCATGACTGTGTGTGTTTCAGTATGTGTGTATCAGTGAGTGCTGGAGAAGTTTGATTGTGTGTGTGCGCATATTAGTGTGTGCTGCAGGATGTGTGTATCAGATATGCTGCAGGATCATCTGTGTGTATCAGTGAGTGCTGCAAGATGGAGAAGTGTGTGTGTGTGTGTGTGTGTGTGTGTGTGTGTGTGTGTGTGTGTGTGTGTGTGTGTGTGTGTGTGTGTGTGTGTGTGTGTGTGTGTGTGTGTGTGTGTGTGTGTGTGTGTGTGTGTGTGTGTGTGTGTGTGTGTGTGTGTGTGTGTGTGTGTGTGTGTGTGTGAGTGTTGAGTGCGAGATGGATGTGTATCAGCGCAACCCCCCACGGCTTACCTTTACGCTACCTATCCCACACCTGACATTAACCGCCCCCACCGCCTCTGTGACATGGCTTTTATCCCAAGCACACACCCCAAGCATAGTAATATGTACTGCATGGGGAATCAAGGGACAGTGGCATGATAACTCCCCACCCTCTCGACTCGGTCTAATTTTTTTTACTTTTGACCTACTGTCTATTTGTTTGGGCTTAGGATTTATCACAGCTCTGCTCCGCCTCCTTTGCGCAGACGAATAGGCACATGCTTAACCTCGATTTTGAAGAAATCGTGAATCGAATCGAAATCGCAATTTCTGACAGAAATCGTGCGATTCAATCTTTTCTCAAAATCGTTCAGGCCTAGTTTGCAGCTAGATTTGCTGTGTAAACTATCTAAATTTTAGATAAGCTATATAGACAAGTAACTGGTTATAGTTAGTTTTTCATCTCGGATCTGCTTTAAAAGGAACTAAATATGGCCGCCTCCATAACCCTCCTGCTTCAGTTCTTTAAGCAAAGTACATCCTTTAAGCCAAGTACACAACATTTTCTCTTACAGTAAAACCAGAAAGATTTTTCATGGAAAAGTAGTTTGGAAATCTACTTCAGTGACAGGCGTTTACTATCATCACCATCAATTAGGCAAATGATGGGTCATGTTGGATCACCAATGACCACCATCTACGATTCTGCTATTGTAGCCCAAACAGCAGCGCACTTCCTCCTGCCCTTCCCAGAGGAATGGGTCTTGGGGGGAGGGGGGGGGGGTTAGGGGCGCACACTGACAGCCTACAGCGTGTTTTTTTTTTCCAGCAGCTGCTGTATTTGCATTCTTTGTTTGTTTTTTTTACATTGGCAGCAACAACATTATCCTACTTACAAACACGTGTGGTCTGTGGAAAAACATGGGTGAAAATATGTGTGCTTTTTCCATACATGCAATTGTGAACTTTCCCTTTATGGAAGCGGAGTTTAAAGCCCTGTACACATGCAAGATGGTTCTAGCAGACTAGCACAGCGCAGAGTCGTGAGCGTGCGGTAAGGGGGAGCTTAAAACTCACCTGATCGCTGCTTCCTGAGTCAAGGTCTAATGGCAATAGGGTGTCACATGACATGTCAGGACGAGCCAACGTATTACATGCTGGCTACCAGTGTGTAATACGCTAGCATGTCCCAACGTCATATCATGGGTGCTCCGTTGCTATGGAATTGCGACAAAGGAAGCAGCGAACAGGTGAGTTTTAAGCTCCCCCGGTACCGCCCGCGACTATGCAGGGAGGGAGCGGGGGAAGGAGGGGAAGAATTTTAAGAATGCAGTCTGCGGTCCATGCGGCCATGGTCACTCAAAGTTTGCCCAGCCCTGTGCTAGCATGTGTGCACGCACAACATGCCTGATCCTCTTAGATGTGTGGCTACCAATCAGCCTGGCGGTTTTTGGCCGAGCACAGGCTACAGGCATTGCTCTGCTATTCACCCAATCTACTGCATTGGGGGCCCTGTGCCTTACCACCCACCCCAAACAAAACAGGTTTGCACTGGGCCCCAAACTGTCGCCCAAGTAAAAACCCAACAGACAGACAACAAGTTAACAGCTCAGACTGCTCAAATAAAATGGAATAAAGAAGTACACTTAAACAGCCATCAGTTTTGTTTTTTAATCACAGAACTAGCTAAAATAAGCAAGGATTTTAGTATAGATACCCCAAAAACAAAATAATTAACAGGTTCCTTATATGGATATTAAACTAAATCGTGCATACAACAAAACCATGTTCTGACACTCATACAAGAGGCTTACCAGTTGGTGTATACTGTCAATGGCTCGGTTGTACTTCTCACACAGCCTTTGCATGCTCTCAAAACTGTAAAGAAATCAAGAATGTAAAATAGCAATCCTGGGTCAAAGCAATGATTTTAAGCTAAAAGTAAAAAGCACAGATAACCAAACCAACGAAAGAAAATAAAATGAGACAATAACTTTGCATAGGCCATCAACACGGTTCCCCACAAAAGTCTGATGCAAAAGTTGCAAAGACTGGGAAAGAGTCTGTGTGCATGGATAGGGAACTGGCTAATGGAAAGAAAACACAGTTGTGTTCAATGGATCTTCTTCAAAATGGGTGACTTAGCAGTGGGGTCCCATAGGGGTCAGTACTGGGTCCAGTGCTCTTCAATTTATATATCAACCTCCCAGGCGGTGCATTTCTGTCTGGATTTATGGGTCTAAAAGCAGTACTTTTTTTTTTCAAGAATTGTAGGCCTCCGATTAAGTCTTAACTTACTGAAATATATTAAAATAAAGGCCTAGTAGACATTCTGTTTATAAATAAAACACAAAATTGTTGAAATAAATGTATAAATAAGCTTAAAAAAATCGTGAAACTGTCTAAATAAGCAACCAGACTATACAGTATGTACATATATACCTAATACACCTCCCATGTGTGGCATATTTTGAAACAGGGAATGGCACAGAGGGCGACATAATCGGGGCAGTAGAAACGAGATTCCTTTCGGACTTCCCTTTGCCATCAGCCTTAAGGTAGCCATACAGTGGTCGATTTGCCATCAGATTCGACCAACAGATAGAGTCCTCCCTGATCGAATCTGATCAGAGAGGGATCGTATGGCTGCCTTCACTGCAAACAGATTGTGAATCGATTTCAGCCTGAAACCGTTCACAATATGTGGAGGTGGTGCCGTCGCCGCTCACCCCCCCCCCCCCCCCCCCCCCCCCGCATACATTACCTGCTCTGCCGGCGCGACTCCCCAGGTCTCCCGCTGTCTTCACCGCTCTGGTCTGGTCTCCGGGTCCGGCATGCTTCACTTCTTCCTGTCTGGGGGAAGTTTAAACAGTAGAGCGCCCTCTACTGTTTAAACTTCCTGCCGGGACAGGAAGTTCTGTGAAGCCAGCCGGAGACCAGACCAGAGCGGAGAAGAAGACAGCAGAGACCGGGGGAGTTGCGCCGGCGGAGCAGGTAATGTATTGCAGCTGTATTGCGTCGGTCGTCGAGCACTCGAACGCCACTAGCGACGCGCTCCCTACCCGCGGGCGACCGACGGTAATTTCCCGCACGGAGCGATCGACAGGATTGGACGAAATAGATCGGAATTTAGCATGTAGCGTGAACGATGGTGACAGCAGATTTGATCCCAGTGATCAAATCTGCTGTCGATCGGCGGGGAATCGGCCTAGTGTATGGCCAGCTTTAGGCAGCAGACAGAGAGTAGTCAAAATCCAGGCAAAAATCGTTAACAGTAAAGGTGCCCATACACTTGTCAGATTGGCAGCAGATAGATAAGAAATGCATCTGATGATCTATGCGATGCGTTTTTAGAACATTTTTTTACCAGGATAGAATTCAAATAGATTTCAGTTTGAAATCTATTGAAATTCGATCTGTTGGCATTTTTTTGCCATCAGATTTCCATTAAGGCCAATGCAAAATGATAAGCAATCTCATTAGATCGACCTAAATTTTCCACCCTGCCAGTTCTATGGAAATCCATCGAATTCGATCGAAATCGGCCATCGATCGGTCGATTGGCCAACCTGTTTGCAATCGATCGGTCGGCCAGAAAATCGGCTGAGTGTATGGGCCCCTTAAGGCAGAAGCAATTAGCTCAGAAGCAGTTGGAAACCAAATGATTATGTTAACACCCTGTGCTTTCAAATAAGATTATAGGTGACACAGGGGAGAGATAAGCTTACAACTTGTAATTAGAGACGAAAGAGGAGAAATTAGACAAGCTAAACTCTCTATATACCTGCAGGCAGCATTTCTCTCAGTTTACCTTCTGTACTGTACCAGTGTTCAGGTCCAGATATGGGGGGGGGGGGGGGGGGGGAGAAATCAGGCAGGTGCATTTATCTAGGTTTTGCTTCTGCCCTGTGCAAGCGCCCAGGTCCACTTTAAATTTTTGTGCCGCCCAGATGACGTCACTACGTACGCGTATGATGTTTCGCTGCTGATTGGCCATCGGGACCCCAGAAGAAGAGTGGCGGAGAAGGGGATTCCGGTGGCCAGGGAGAGAAGCCTGGGTCCAGCTGCCACGCGCTGATCGCGAGTGGGACCCAAGGAACTAGCAGGAGTGGCGGTTTTAGCTAGCCCAAGATGAGCTTGGGCTTACCGCTTTTAGCTTGTGATACCTAGCCAGAGCTCAGCTCGGGAATACTGCCGTGGGGGGGAGATAATGACCTAGTAGATGCAGTAGTAAGTAATGTTGCATATTGTACAAAATTGTGCAGAATCATCAACTCTCAGGATAGTGACATATTACAAAAGGATCTGGAAAGGATAGGGGCACATAAATGGCAGATGAAATTCAATGTTAAAAAATGTAAGGTCATGCATTTTGGTCGAAACAATGGTCTAGCACCATACAAAATAAATGGGATACAGTTGGGGACATCAAACTTGAGGAAGGACTTAGGAGTACTCATCGACATCAAGTTGAAAAATCGTATTCAATGTCAAGCCGCTGCAGCTAAAGCGAATACAATTTTGGGATGCATTAAAAGGAAAATAAAAACTTGAGATGCTAGCACAATATTGCTTGTTTGACTCTCTAGTAAGGCCACATCTAGAATAAGAAATTCAGTTCTGGGCACCTCATTACAGGAGAGATATTGCAGTTTTAGGGCAGGTGCAGAGACGATGTTGATACAAGGAATGGAAGGTCTCTCTTACCAAGAAAAGTTAGATAAACTGGGCTGATTTAAGTAAGGTGCATACACACATCAGACTATAGTCTTTAGAAACTGAAAGATCACAGACCAATCTTACCACCCTTCATGTAGTATGAGAGCCATACTCTACACAGTCTTTTCTATGGAGCTGAACTCCACATCAGAAAAAAATCTTTGCAAGATGCTGCACACACAGATGCTGTACAGACACAAAAGATCAGTATCTGCAAAAGATCTGTTCCAGCCTAAAAATCCATTCCTGCAAATTGCAATGATAGTCTATGAGATCTGCAGATCATCATACACACCTGATTTAACTGACATTCATCTGCAGATTAAGCAATCATCCGCAGATCTGAAAAACCATCCTGGTGGATCTGATCTGCAGATGAATGTCAGTTAAATCATATGTGTATGATGATCTGCAGATCTCATAGACTATCATTGCAATTTGCAGGAATGGATTTTTGGCAGGAACAGATCTTTTGCAGATACTGATCTTTTGTGTCTGTACAGCATCTGTGTGTGCAGCATCTTGCAAAGATTTTTTTCTGATGTGGAGTTCAGCTCCATAGAAAAGACTGTGTAGAGCAGAGGTGCCCACACTTTTTCGGCCTGTGAGCTACTTTTTAAAATTAGCAAGTCAAAATGATCTACCTATGTACAACTTTAGGAGTACAATTGTATATACAGAATGGAAAATGTAGTGCGGTCGGGATCTACCATGAAGTCATTCGCGATCTACCGGTAGATCACGATCTACCCATAGGGCACCCCTGGTGTAGAGTATGGCTCTCATACTACATGAAGGGTGGTAAGATTGGTCTGTGATCTTTCAGTTTCCAAAGACTATAGTCTGATGTGTGTATGCACCTTTAGTATGGAGAAGAAAAAAAAAAAACCAAACAAAAAAAAACACCTTATAGATCTAATTAACATGTATAAATACATCAGAAGGCAATATAAAAGCTTGACGGATGAGCTTTTTGTCCCTAGGCTTTTACAAAGGACCCGGGGGCATGCTCTGCGAATGGAAGAAAAACGTTTTAGCCATTTAGGGAAGGGCTCTTTACCGTAAGGCCTCTTGCACACTGCAAGTGATTTCGATTCCGATTCCGCTTTTTAATCAGATTTTACATCCGATTCAGATTCCGATTTGCAGTTTGCTCCCTGCACACGGCAAATAGGAATCTGAATCGGATGTAAAAACTGATTAAAAAGCGGAATCTGAATCGGAATCACTTGAAGTGTGCAAGAGGCCTAAGAGCGATTAAACTGTGAAATGTATTGCCACAGAAAGCAGTTATGGCAAATCCTTTATCTGCGTTTAAAGGGGGCTTAGATGCTTTTCTTGCGTTGAAAGACATCCATGGCTACAATTACTAGGTAATCTGATTGCCATCTGGAATCGGGAAGGTATTATTTTCCCTTTTAGGGCTAATTGGAGCATGCCTTGTAAGGGTTTTTTGCCTTTCTCTGGATCAACAGGGATATGTGAGGGAGCAGGCTGGTGGTGTACTTCTTTTTCTGGTTGAACTCGCTGGACGTATGTCTTTTTTCAGCTCAAATAACTATGTAACTATGGAAGTAGATTAAAAAAAAAAAAAAATATTGAAACGCAAACATCTGGTTAGGGTATAATAAAGTATTAAATAAGCAAATATTTTCAATCTTAACACGAGCTTGCCATTTGTAATGATGTTAGATAGGCGTTTTGCTTGAAACATCTGACTGGTAAGGTTTTGTCAGTAAAGAAGCCATGGATTGCACATTATAATAAATGCACCTTCTCTTCGTATTCACGGGGTGTAGTCATATTGGTTATCAAGTATCTATAATTTACCCTGATTATACTGAAACTTTATCCCATGGGTCAAATTGTAATTATCCATGCTAAAGTTTCCTCTAAAGACGTCATTGTGGCGGGTATTTATTTCCCTCCCCTAGCCAACATCAATGTGCTAGACAGAATTATGCAGGGGATCCTGACACTCATTTTTGAAGCTGTTAAAGCGGACCTGAACTCAGAACTTCCTCTCTGATCGAAGGCCCAGTGCACACCAAAAACCTCTAGCAGATCTACAAAACGCTAGAGGTTTTTGAAGCAGATTTCAGAGCGATTCTAGGCATGCTTTCTAAACAAGCGTAGCATTTTTTTGAGCATTTATGTGTAGCAGATGACAAATATTGTTACAATAAAGCTGTTACTGAACAGCTTCTGTAACAAAAACGCCTGGAAAACCGCTCTGATCTAGCGTTTTTCAGAGCGGTTTTCCACTTTCCTATACTTCAACATTGAGGCAGAAATGCCTCAGAAATCTCAAAAATTCTGCAGCCCCAGAGTTTCCGTTTGTGGAAAAACGAGCCACTCTGGTGTGCACCAGCCCATTCACTTTCATTAGCCAAGCGGTTTTCCCCCTGAAAGCATTTTAAAAAAAGATTCAGAACTGCTCTGGTGTGCACCAGCCCTGAGAGATACCCAACAGCATAATAACCTTTAAAGAAAACCTGAACCTGTCTGAAGGACAACTGTAGTGAGAAGTATATTGAGGCTGCCATATTCCTTTCCTGTTAAACAATAGCAGTTGCCTAGCAGCCCTGCTGATCTGTTTGGTTGCAGTAGTGTCTGAACACCAGAAACAAGCATGCAGCTAATCTTGTCAGATCTGACAATGTCAGAAACACCTGATGTGCTGCATGCTTGTTCAGGGTTTAGGGCTGAAAGTATTAGAGGCAGAGGATCAGCAGGATAACCAGGCAACTGGTATCGCTTAAAGGACCACTATAGCAAACATTATTAAATTTAAAATGCATGTAAACACATACAAATAAGAAGCAAGTTTCTTCCAGAGTAAATTGAGCCATAAATTACTTTTCTCCTATGTTGCTGCCACTTACAGTAAGTAGTAGAAATCTGACATTACTGACAGGTTTTGGATTAGCCTATCTCCTCATGGGGGATTTTCATGGCTTTGTTTAGTTTCAAAGGCACTTAGCAAATGTCAGTTGCTCTGTCCAACTGCCAAAAAAAAAGTGTGAGCAAGAAGGCTGGCCACTATCATTGTATAAATCCTTTTCAGGGAATGTCTTTATAAAGAATAAAAGCCTTGCTGAGAATCCCCCATGAAGAGAAGGACTAGTTCAAAACCTGTGAGTTCTGTCAGATTTCTACTACTTACCGTGACAGCAACATAAGTTAAAAGAAATGTATGGCTTATTTTACTCTGGAAGAAACATACTTATATATGTTTACATGTATTTTAAATTTTAAGATTTTCGTGGTAGTAGTCCTTTAAGAGGAAATAAATATGGCAGCTTCCCTATACCTCTCGCTTACAGTTGTCCTTTAATGCAAGTCAATGCAAGCCTTTTTTAACCATTTGAGAACCACAGTCTTTTCACCCCTTAAGGACCAGAGCCTTTTTCTCCATTCAGACCACTGCAGCTTTCACGGTTTATTGCTCGGTCATACAACCTACCACCTAAATGAATTTTACCTCCTTTTTCTTGTCACTAATACAGCTTTCTTTTGGTGCTATTTGATTACTGCTGCGAGTTTTAGTTTTTATTATATTCATCAAAAAAAAACGACATGAATTTTGTCAAAAAAATTTTTTTTTTTACTCTGTGCTGACATTTTTCAAATAAAGTAAAATTTCTGTATACATTTTTGCCCAAATTTATTGTGCTACGTCTTTGATAAAAAAAAAAAAAAACCTATTCAGTGTATATTTATTGGTTTGGGTAAAAGTTATAGCGTTTACAAACTATGGTGCCAAAAGTGAATTTTCCCATTCTGAAGCACCTCTGACTTTTCTGAGCACCTGTCATGTTTCATGAGGTGCTAAAAATTCCAGGATAGTATAAATACCCCCCAAATTACCCCATTTTGGAAAGAAGACATCCCAAAGTATTCACTGAGAGGCATGGTGAGTTCATAGCAGATTTTATTTTTTGTCACAAGTTAGCGGAAAATGACACTGTGACAAAAACAAAAAAAAAAGTTTCCATTTCTGCTAACTTGCGACAAAAAAAAAATGAAATCTGCCACAGACTCACCATGCCCCTCTCTGAATACCTTGAAGTGTCTACTTTCCAAAATGGGGTAATTTGTGGGGTGTGTTTACTGTCCTGACATTTTGGGGGGTGCCCAATTGTAAGCACCCCTGTAAAGCCTAAAGGTGCTCATTGGACTTTGGGCCCCTTAGCGCAGTTAGGCTGAAAAAATTGCCACACATGTGGTATCGCCATACTCAGGAGAAGTAGTATAATGTGTTTTGGGGTGTATTTTTACACATACCCATGCTGGGTGGGAGAAATATCTCTGTAAATGACAATTTTTTGATTTTTTTTTTTTATACACAATTGTCCATTTACAGAGAGACTTCTCCCACCCAGCATGGGTATGTGAAAAAATACACCCCAAAACACATTATACTACTTCTCCTGAGCACAGCGATACCACGTGTGACACTTTTTTGCAGCCTAGGTGCGCTAATGGGCCCAACGTCCTATTCACAGGTCATTTTAAGGCATTTGTTTTCTAGACTACTCCTAACGGTTCAGGGCCCCTAAAATGCCAGGGCAGTATAGAACCCCACAAGTGACCCCATTTTAGAAAGAAGACACCCCAAGGTACTCTGTTAGGAGTATGGTGAGTTCATAGTAGATTTTTTTTATTTTTGTCACAAGTTAGCGGAAATTGACACTTGTGAAAAAAAACAAAAATCAATTTCCGCTAACTTGTGACAAAAAATAAAACCTATGAACTCGTCATACACCTAACGGAATACCTTGGCGTGTCTTCTTTCTAAAATGGGGTCACTTGTGGGGTTCCTATACTGCCCTGGCATTTTAGGGGCCCAAACCCGTGAGTAGTCTGGAAACCAAATGTCTCAAAATGACTGTTCAGGGGTATAAGCATCTGCAAATTTTGATGACAGGTGGTCTATGAGGGGGCGAATTTTGTGGAACCGGTCATAAGCAGGGTGGCCTCTTAGATGACAGGTTGTATTGGGCCTGATCTTATGGATAGGATTGCTGGGGGGGGGGGGGTGACAGGAGGTGATTGATGGGTGTCTCAGGGGGTGGTTAGAGGGGAAAATAGATGCAATCAATGCACTGGGGAGGTAATCGGAAGGGGGTCTGAGGGGGATCTGAGGGTTTGGCCGAGTGATCAGGAGCTCACACGGGGCAAATTAGGGCCTGATCTGATGGGTAAGTGTGCTAGGGGGTGACAGGGGGTGATTGATGGGTGTCTCAAGGTGTGATTAGAGGGGGGGGGGGGAATAGATGCAAGCAATGCATTGGCGAGGTGATCAGGGCTGGGGTCTGAGGTTGTTCTGAGGGTGTGGGCGGGTGAATGGGTGCCCTAGGGGCAGATAGGGGTCTAATCTGATGGGTAGCAGTGACAGGTGGTGACAGGGGGTGATTGATGGGTGATCAGTGGGTGATTAGATGGCAGAACAGATGTAAACAATGCACTTTGGAGGTGATCTGAGGGTAGGTCTGCGGGTGATCTGATGGTGTGGGAGGGTGATCAGATGCCCGTAAGAGGCGGGTCAGGGTCTTATATGATTGGAGGAAGTGACAGGTGGTGACTGGGGGAATTGACTGGTGATTACAGGGCAGAATAGATTTGTACAGTACACGGGGGGTGGTCGGGGGGGGGGGGGGGGTCTGAGGTCGTTCTGAGGGTGTGGGCGGGTGATTGGGTACCCTAGGGGCAGATAGGGGTCTGATCTGATTGGTAGCGGTGACAGAGGGTGATTGATGGGTGATCAGATGGCAGAACAGATGTAAACAATGCACTTTGGAGGTGGGGATCAGTTGAAAAGGGCGCCTGAGCTGCCTGTATGAAAAGGGTTCCTCTATAGACATCAATGTTATTTCTGGAAATATGGGCTACAAGGTGGTGAAAAGGGCACCCGAGTTTTGATATAGGCTACAAGCGGGCGCCCCTTTGTAGCCCATATTTTTTCCGGCTATAAAATTTTCAGCCATAGTAGGGCACCCCTTTGTAGCCCATAGTTTTTTATTCAGCTACAAGATTTTCGACTACAAGGTTTTTGATTCTGGGGAGTCTTCGCGTTAGGCACCACCTGGGGAGTCTTCGCGTTAGGCACCACCTGGGGAGTCTTCGCGTTAGGCACCACCTGGGGAGTCTTCGCGTTAGGCACCACCTGGGGAGTCTTCGCGTTAGGCACCACCTGGGGAGTCTTCGCGTTAGGCACCACCTGGGGAGTCTTCGCGTTAGGCACCACCTGGGGAGTCTTCGCGTTAGGCACCACCTGGGGAGTCTTCGCGTTAGGCACCACCTGGGGAGTCTTCGCGTTAGGCACCACCTGGGGAGTCTTCGCGTTAGGCACCACCTGGGGAGTCTTCGCGTTAGGCACCACCTGGGGAGTCTTCGGGTTAGGCACCACCTGGGGAGTCTTCGGGTTAGGCACCACCTGGGGAGTCTTCGGGTTAGGCACCACCTGGGGAGTCTTCGGGTTAGGCACCACCTGGGGAGTCTTCGGGTTAGGCACCAACAGGGGTGTTAGGGTTAGGGGAGGGTTCTGTGTGGGAGTAGGGAGAGGTTAGGTCATAGTAATCACCAGGGGCTGTCTTAGGGTTAGGCACCACCAGGGAGGGGTTAGGGTTAGGTACCACCAGGGAGAGGTTAGGGTTAGACACCATCAGGGGAGGGTTCTGTGTGAGAGTAGGGAGAAGTTAGGTCATAGTAATCACTTTTCTCAGCTATATCTAGAGCCCTTTTATAGCCCTGCAAATTTTGCCTATAACAGCATCCTTTTTATAAACTAAAACTATATGGCATATATGGGCTATAAAAGGTGCCCTTTGTAGCCAAATTGTACATATATGGACTACACCAGGCACCCTTTTGTAGCCGAATTTGGCATATATGGGCTACACCAGGCACCCTTTGTAGCCCAATTTGGCATATATGGGCTACACCACGAGCCCTTTGTAGCCGAATTTGACATATATGGGCTACACCGGGCGCCCTTTGTAGCCGAATTTGACATATATGGGCTACACCGGGTGCCCTTTGTAGCCGAATTTGAAATATATGGTCTACACCAGGCGCCCTTTGTAGCCGAAGTTGTTATATGGGCTACATCAGGCGCCCTTTGTAGCCGAAGTTGGAATATGGGCTACACCAGGCGCCTTTTTTGTAGCCGAATTAGGCATATATGGGCTCCACCAGGCGCCCTATTTTCCAGGCGCCCTTTTCAAGTAGACCCTGGAGGTGATCTGAGAGTAGGTCTGCGGGCGATCTGATGGTGTGGGAGGGTGATCAGATGCCTGTAAGAGGCAGGTTATGGTCTGATCTGATAGGTGGCAGTGACAGGTGGTGATTGACAGATAGTGTTGACAGATAGTGACAGGGAGTGGTTGATCGGTGATTAGGGGGGTGATTGGGTGCAAACAGGGGTCTGAGGGGTGGGCAAGGTGGGGTCTGAGGGGTGCTGTGGGTGATCAGAGGGAAGGGGGGGCAGATCAGTGTGCTTGGGTGCTTACCTTGATGGCTGCAGCCTGCCCTGGTGGTCCCTCGGACACTGGGACCACCAGGACAGGAGGCAGCCTGTATAATACGCTTTGTATACATTACAAAGCGTATTATACACTTTGCATGCGGCGATCTCGGAGCTAGTAACCCACCGGCGCTTCCAAACGGCCGCCGGGTTACTGCGCAACGGGGCGGAGCCTGTCGCCGGCACCTGATTGCGTGACGCGGTCGGCACATAACCACGCCTGCCGACGGGCGTTTGGGCCCAGCCCTTGCCGCCGCCCATCAGCTGTGGGCGGTCGGCAAGAGGTTAAAAATGAAAACGAAAACCTGCAAAGCACTCTTCATTGTGCCAGGGTCCTCAGAGTTGAATACATCCAGGTATAGACAGGTTCTGAGAGACTCTCCTAAGCCATTTCAATGGGTATCAGCTCACGGACTACTGGATATTTGGGGGGAAAAGCATCCTGATAAGCAGGTTATCCCCCTCAATCTTATTGGTGACAGACTACTACCGGTAGCATCTTCTCAGAGAAAAGTACTTTGTGAAGCCAATAATCTACAAATGGGAAAAGGCAGAGAGATATACAGACTTGCATGCAAAGCTAGTCTGCATCACTCTAGCAGATTGATAGGGTGCTGGCTACACTAAATACTGGTCTTGGAGACAGCCAGTATTGAAAACAATAGTTTATTGGCAACTTGTTTTGCAGGAGCACATCCCCCACTTCATCAGGCTTTAATCCACCCCCTAGTAGTCTGCAAACGGCAAAAGCCAGCAGACGCACACACACACCTAACTGATAGTGGCATCATCTGATGACCCACACCGCTTCTGCATGCATGCGATTCTCACTGAGCCAGGCCCCTGGCAGTGTGAGGGACAAAAGCACTGCTTTCTCTTAGCGTGGGCTTGCCTTGTAGGCCTGAACGATTTATCGTTTTTAAACCGAAATCGCAATCACCGAAACGGTGATTCCGTGATCGTCAGAGTGGTGATTTTTTACGATATCCTGCACCCTCCCGCTCTGCACTCCTCCTCGCCGCTCTGTGTACAAGTCGCGGCAGCTCAGCAGCTCTCATTCCCGGTGGTTCGCCTGCAAACTTCATTCTCCCGCTGTGCGCCGCCTCTCCTCCTCCGTCATCAGCTCTTTTGGCTTCTTCCTCTGCCTAGCGTGTCATCAGCTGGGCGGGCGCCAGGCATCAGACTCCGCCCACAGGCTCTCACTCGTTTCCCTCTGCAGGACAGTGGAACATCAGAGCTGCCTCAGGTAGACTTTTAGTGGCTGGAAGAAGCCGGCAAGTAAAGCTTTACTTACTTATTTTACCTCAGAGCCTCCACACACGGGCTCTCACCTGTTTTCCCTCTCCCTCCATTGCTAGCTGGGGCTGTCAGTTAAAAATAGTGTGGCCAGCAATCAGGCTTAGGAAATGGAATTACAGGATCACAGTTCAGCGCCCGCCTCCTTTGCACAGTAGAATTCTGAATGAGGCTTACAGCCTGCTAAAGCTTCATTTGAAGAAAATCGTGGATCGAATTAGAAATTGCAATTTCTGACAGAAATCGTGCGATTCAATCTTTTCCTAAAATCGTTTAGGCCTATTGCCTTGTGCATTTTCTTCCTCTATAGATTACTGTACAATCTAAACAAGAAAGCAGCACCTGCACCAGTAGCTCTTCAGATATGTCATGTCCTCATATGTCATGCCCATATGTCATGTCCTCATATGTCATGCCCATATGTCATGTCCTCATATGTCATGTCCTGGGAAACATATCTTACAGGGAAATTCCTCCCTTAGTGTTGGAAGCACTGACTGTGTTATTGCCAAAGAAAGGCAAGAATCTTACAAAATGTTCCCCCACCGACCCATATCTTTACTCAATCAAGACTAGAACATTTTAGCTAAATGTTGCTTCCATTTACATGTTAATACGTGTTGATGTGTGATAACTTTGCATTTTATATTGTACTAGTAAAAAGGCCCGCCCTTTAAAAATGGGCGCTTGGTCACAGCTGTTATATCTCCCTCTCCCCGCCGCAATGAGCACACATACGCGTCCCACTTGCTCGTTCCCCACCACTATCTGGAGTATATGCACACAGGGAGTTGCTTGCTTGGCAGTTGAAAAAGGTTATTTCCCACAATGGCCTCAATTCACTACGCAGTTTAGACTAGTTTACAGATGGTTTGGTCAGTTGCATCAAAGGGGAATTTACTATTACTAAATGTTTTAGACCTGTTTTTAGAACTGGTCTAAACCATTGGGGAATTTACTATTACCAAATGTTTTAGACCTGTTTTTAGAACTGGTCTAAACCAATTGGTAATTAGGTGGGTAAAGCAGGGGAAATATCTCACAGAATTACTTTACCTACAGAAGCTGTGCACATGCTCAGTACAAAAAAGCCAGGGACACAACCATTCAGTTGATGACGCGGGGACACTTGCATTTTATTGTAAAGGATTGTATATTTGGTAAAGCATCAAATAAAAATGTTTCAAAAAAATTAGCTACAATTCTCTCCATTTTAGTTATAACTAAAATTGTTAATCAAGATCAAACTGGATTAATCCCTGGGAAGAGAAAGGATATTAATTTGAGAAATGTTTTATTGAATCCATGCATCACTCATGAGCAGATGCGATCTAGATGTGTAGAGTCTCTCAATGCTGAGAAAGCATTTGACATGGTAAATTGGTGTTTGCTACGGGAAGTTCTCAAACCTTTTGGGCTGCTAATGACTTTTATAAGTTGCAAGGGTAAAAGCAGGCCTGCAAACGTTTGCCCCTTTTTATACTAAGCAGAGAAACGTGGCAAGGATGCCCACTCTCTTCTAACCAATTTACTTTGGTATTAGAAGCCCTAGCCATGTTATGAAGACTGATACAATAAGGAGCTTGAAGGAGGACAACCTAGAAAAGCGAAAATTGCTCTATGCAAACAACATTTTACTGTACCTATCAGAGACAGGTCCCTCAACTAAGGCAGCACTGTCCATTGCTGAGAATTATGGTCAGCATTAAGGACAATGGCCTCAATTCACTAAGATCATGCTGGAGATAAGGCAAGAGAAAACTTACCTCCACACAGTAAAAGAGTTATCTTATCTCTTCATTCCTTATGTTACCTCCTCTGTAGTTATTTTCACACGCAGTTAATGAACAGCCTGTCTTTAACTCTGGAGTTATTTTAAAGAGTAACTGTCAGGCTGCAGAAGCTAATTTAAACCTCTATTCTCCTGTGTTAAACAGTTTAGACAGAAGCCAAAAAGGCATTACTAAAGATAAAAATCTCTCTTACATTTAATGTGTTCTTATCAGCAAAGCTAAGCTCCTAAGGAGGACGCAAGCCGCATTCCATACTGCAAAGCATTCTGGGGCCCTCCCCTCGGCTGCTAAGGAGAAGACGGGATCAAGTTTCAGCAGCTTCTAACTCAGTCCAGCCACAGCACAGATAAATCTCCGGGGCAGAGTACACTGCAGGAGTCAGCTATTGTTCCAAGCCACATGGCTCATTAATATTCACTGCACACTGTGTTATTCTGTACGAGCTCCTCTGTGAATAGGGAAGCAGGCAGGACATGACGACACATTTGGCTTCACAAACATGGAACCTGCCATGGGCTGTCAGGAGCATCATTCTCTGCATATACTATATAAATATTCTGTGAAATCCAAACGTGGACAGTGAAATGCATATGTAATGTAAGTACAGCCAATCTTTAGCTACTGATATATGTGTTTATTTTCTCTGAGACCTTATACCTAACAGCTCCTCTTTAAGGATTAAAGAGTTAACTTAAAGACAGAAGAGTTAACTTTAGGTTTGCCTGAGGTAAAATGTTTCCTGAATACTACATGCCTCATCACCATGGTAACAACTCTAGAAGAGTTATTAAAGACAGGAGATAAGCTTAGTGAATTGAGGCCAATGTATTAATTGGGATAAATATCAGATGCTACCTATATATAGATGCTTACAATCCTAACGTTAAAAATGTACAAGTGACCAGTTACATCACATTTGGAGTGGTAACTGCAAATATATTACAAAACTATGACTAAATATCATACCTATCCAGACTAGATTCAGAAAGAAGTGCAGAGTTTGGTAATCACTGCCCTTATCCTTGCGGGATATAGCGAGCATACCGTTTTCAACATGCCCCATTGGCTATCACAATGTCCCTCTATAGAAATTAACAAGATCATTTTTACATTTTTGTGGTATCTAAAAAAAAATTCCAGAACAGCCTTAGTGGCTTTGCAGCCGTCTCTTGAGAAGGGAGGCTTAGGTTTACCAGACTTTGAGCATTACTACTGGGCGACAGTCTTGTAACCACAAGTTAGAGGTTCTCCCAGTCATCTTATAATTCAGCTATTGTATCAGAAGCAGAAGTGATAGGCTCCATAATGGCCTTGAGCAGTTTACCCTTTGGTGGATAGAGAGGTCTCTCACACTAAACGCACGAATGACAGCTATGCTGAAGGTGCTGGGAGGCAGGTTACAGGTTGATTATTTTATATATTCACATTTTACTCATTTAAAATGCCTACAAAATGAATACTTGGGAAAAACATTTTACCTAAAAGAGGTCCAGAAAAATATTGTCAGTAACGTTAAGGGGTAAAATCTCCAAAACGAAGTCGTTAAGAGCATTATTGCTTCCAAACCAACAGAAGTATTAGTTTACAAAAACACAGTCATCAGTCCAGCCCCATTAAACCATGCCAAAACTAATCTACATCAACAAAGATACTTCTAAAAACTTAGGGCTCAACTCACCTTTTAGTATCATAGTCAATAAGGACATAGTTTTCCATGGCCAATTTAAGGTCTGGTATTTCTTCACAGACCCACCTAAAAGATAAAAAAAAAAAAAATACAATAGCTGGCTTTAGAATTAAATGTGAATTAAAAAAAACAAAAAAACAAAACACAACCAAAAAATAAAAACAGATCCCTTATTACAGATCCCTCATTACTTGCAAGAGGAACTGTAAGGAGAGGAATTTTTTTTTACAAAAACAAAAAGTGTTATGAGGAGTAAAAGATGAGCAAAATAGAGAAATATATTATCTTGTCAGTGTGGTATAGAAGATATGCTTCATGTAGCATGGGAGGAATCATGTTTTTTACTGGCACGCAGAGTGAGGGGTTTTTTTTTTCCAATGTAAAATTTTCACCGGGTCCCATCGCTCCATAGCTACGCCACTGTATTTCTATGCTCTCCACTAGGCTGATAACATTTTCTATAGTATTATATTATGGTACTGTTATTTAAGCCCATATATCTTAGCACTCATATCTCTGTGCCAAATTGCAGCCCCCTAGTCCTGCTAATTTCTGAGATATATATTTTATATGTAAGCTATCTTGTGAACCACCTACCCTCACATTTTGGAGTGTGTAGAAGGTATGTTGACTAGGGATGATCAATGTGATGAAAATATTTCCGAGTTCATACAGATTTATGTACATTTTTATGCAAATATATGCAGCTTGGAAATGGACCAATCAATTTAAAGCTGGGAAGGGATTATGTATTTTCAGGTTACATTCACAGTGGGACGTTGCAAAGCTGCGTTATAAAGTCTTATAATGCAGCGTACCGCACTGCAATAAAAGGCCTATGGTACATTCACAGTGCAACGCTTGCATACCATTGTAACGTGTAGCATTATGGTAGCTCACTGCTGCAGTGCGATACTTCTAAACACACACGTTATTGGGTACAGGAAAGCATACTTTTCATTGCCTGTATGCTTTACTGTACCTACTGCATGCGACAGTAATGCAGCATTAATATGCGTTACAGCCTTTTTTTTGAGTTGTAATCAGGGCTGTGGAGTCGGTACAAAAATCCACCAACTCCGACTCCTCAGGTTAGGATTCCACCGACTCAGACTCCTAATTTGCATATTACAATCTTGTTGATTTAAAGTATGTAACATGAAATGTATCCCTTAACTGCCAACACTTAGGAATTTTAAAAGACAACTGAACAGAGGGATATGGAGGCTGCCATATTTTATCCGGCAGATCTTCTGCCTCTAATACTTTTAGTCATAGACTAAAACTAGTCCTTGGTAAGATTACTTGTAGAAGGTACAGAGAGGAATAAAGAACATCTATTATGCTGGATACACACCATACATTTCCGCGTCGAATGCGTCCGTCGATACGCGTCAATTCGATTATTTCCGAGCATTTCCGAACGCATGTCGCTGATTTTTAGGTCGATTGCCATGTAAAGTATGGCAAATCGACCTAACGATCCATCGAAGCTTGATTCGGGCATGTCAGAAATAATCGAATCGATGCTTATCGACGGACGCATCGAACGCAGAAACGCATGGTGTGTATCCAGCATTAGGCCATAGGCAATATAACTGTGGGTACATGTAAGAGTGATGTGAAGGTACTATGCAGGAGAATGAGGGGATTCTTCCTCTATTACACATTCTTCATGTACAATCTGAACCAGGTTTATGGGTGATAGACAACACCTCTGTGGTCAATGTGCACAACATTCTCAGTGGATTCCCTGCAGCTCTGTGGGGAGTGCATATGTAGAGTATAGTACTACTGTGCCACAAAGTAAACCTGAGATGAAATTAAAATTTTATACATACCTGGGGCTTCCTCCAGCCCCCTTCAGGCTAATCAGCCCCTCGCTGTCCTCCTCCGCCACCTGGATTCTTATGCTATGGGTCCAGGTACTTGGGCCAGTCGGGCGTAGTGCGCATGCACACACTCCGCCGCTGGGAGCGTACTACACCTGCGCAGCACTATTGCGCTGGTGCAGAATGCTCCAGGCTGTGGGAGCGGCATGCGGCCTGACTGTGCTGACTGGCTGAATTACCGAGACTCATAGCAGAAGATCCAGGTGGTGGAGGACAGCGAAGGACTGGTTAGCCTGAAGGGGGCTAGAGAAGCCCCAGGTATGTATAAAACTTCTTTTCATCCATCTCAGGTACCCTTTAATTCTTAGTCACCAAACCAAATATATCAAATTTTTTGATTTTATGAGCAAAGGGAGTGCATACACGCAGAATTATTTGCAGTTCATTGACCATCTCTATTTGTGACACAGCTACTCATCAGGCTTTATTCTTACAGCATATATGTTATTTAGTATATATAAAAAATTCCTGTGTACATATACATACAGTCACAATCAGATATGTATATCACACTTTAAAAATACGGGAACTGCTTTATTGAAGCAGCACAAGTAACTATTTCATTTTTGGTGACTAAGCACAGCTATTACTGTATATATAAATTTTTTATGACTATTATCTAAGAATATTTTATCATATTTTCTATTTTAATTACAGTTTAAATTCATTAGGAGTCGGAGGCGGTGCATTTTTTTCCAACTGACTCTAGGTACCCAAAAATTGCTCCGACTCCAACTCCACAGCCCTGGTTGTAATGATGCATTGTAACTTTAATGTTGCATTACAACGCAACATCCTAGTGTGAATAAGCCCTCAAGCTAGAGGCCAGCAGCAGATAGGGTACACGCGGGTTACCGGAAATGCGGGTCCGGTGCGGGTAGTCAAAACAAGCATAGGATAATTCTGTATCTTTTGCCTTCCTAAAATCTGTGATGAATGCCAGCACCAGAATAATTTCTTGCTGGCTTGTTTACTGCTTCGTATCTTTAATGCCAGCAGACTCCTTCCTGCTCTCAAGCCGACACCTCCCCTCATACTAGTGCACGTAACTGGGCACATGCCAGTGTGAGAATAAGGATGTGTTTTTTCATAGATGACCAGAAATCACTGGGGCATGCTGTTAGAGTAAAAGGTGCGATAGGAAACCTCTGTCTGTAAGTGACTGGGGATATTTGAACTAGAGAATGTTCGAGAATGTTCTGGCATGTTCTCTAAAGCTGGAGGGAGGAGGCACAGAAGCAAATGGCAGATAGAGAAGCACATGCCACATGTGACAAGATCTTCTGGCAGACAGTGTTGCTGCATCCACAGCCACCTAGCACACACAGGTAATGTGTTTGATGCATATGACAAGAATAATTAAATGCAGGATTTTATCCGAAAGGTACAATACAATGGGGCAGATTTATCAACACAAATGCATGCAAAACGGAGGGACCTCTATTGCAAAAGTGAAACAATGGATGTGTGTGCTGCTTTTAATTTTCTTTTGGTTGTGATAAATATCAGGGCTGTGGAGTCGGTCCAAAAATCCACCGACTCCGACTCCTCAGTTTAGGATTCCACCGACTCCGACTCCTCGACTCCGACTCCTCTAATTTGCATATTACAATTTTGTTGATTAAAAGTATGTAACGTGAAATTCGTCTCTTAACTGCCAACGCTTAGGAATTTTACAAGACAACTGAAGTGAGAGGGATATGTAGACTACTATATTTATTCCCTTTAGACTAAAACTAGTCCTTGGTAAGAGTACTTGTAAAAGGTACAAACCGGAACAAAGAACAGTGTGGGAACATGTAAGAATGATGTGCAGGTACTCTGCAGGGGAATAAGGAGATTGTAAACAGACAACACCTCTGTGTTCAATGTGCACAGCATTCTCAGTGGATTCCCTGCAGCTCTGTGGGGAGTGCATATGTAGAGTATAGTACTACTGTGTAACAAAGTAAACCTGAGACTGATGAAATTAAAGTTTTATACATACCTGGGGCTTCCTCCAGCCGCCTTCAGGATAATCCGTCCCTCGTTGTCCTCCTCCACCACCTGGATCTTCTGCTATGAGTCCAGGTACTTGAGCCAGTCGGGGGTAGTGCGCAGGCACACACTCCACCGCCAGGAGCATACTACACCTGTGCAGCACTATTGCGCAGGTGCAGAATGTTCCTGGCTGTGGGAGCGGCATGCGGCCGGACAGCGCTGACTGGCTGAATTACCAGGACTCATAGCAGAAGATCCCGGTGGTGGAGGACAGCGAGGGACTGATTAGCCTGAAGGGGGCTGGAGGAAGCCCCAGGTATGTATAAAACTTTACTTTTCATCCGTACCCTTTAATTTGCAGTCACTAAACCAAATTTAAACATATCAAATTATTTCATTTCATCAGCAAAGGGAGTGCATACATTTGCATAAATCAGCATCAATGCAGAATTATTTCCATCTCATTGACCATCTCTATTAGTGACACAGCTGAGTTTCCTGTGTACACATCATATATACAGTCACAATCAGATGTGTATATCTGACCTTAAAAATATGGGGACTGCTTTATTGAAGCAGCACAAGTAACTAATTTTGATTGGTTTATTTCATTTTTGTGGACTAAGCACAGCTATTACTGTATATATACTGTATATATACATTATTTTTAATGACTTATCTGAGAAATAGAACGTTTTATCATATTTTCTATTTTAATTACAGTTACAAATTCATTAGGAGTCGGAGCATTTTTTCCCGACTCCGACTCCAGGCACCCAAAATTGCCCGGCTCCACAGCCCTGATAAATATGCTCCAATTAACCATTTCTGCTGCCGCGCTTCGGTGTGCTCCCGCACTCTCGCCCCCGTGCTTTCCCTTGGTACCCCTGGGATCAGTGAACGGGAACCTGGTTCCCGATCACCGATCCGTGTCCCCAGCAGAAAAACCGAAGCGCTCTTAGAAGAGGCTTTAATCTTTTTGCACGTAAAATTTTCTGCGTCCTTGTGCTTCTGGTTAGCGAGAAGCACAAGGAGAAAAAAAAACTCAAGACGGCCATCTTGTGGCCAAATAGTAAAACTACATCTACATATTTTTTACATTACAATTTACACATAATATTAAAGTGGACCCAAATTAAAAACACAAGATTTCAGAAAGAAAATCTATTTTCTAAATTATAATAATAAATAGCAGCCTTTTTTTAAGCTGCATGATGACAAATATAAAATATTTTGCATTTATTGGAGGAACCCCTCCATTCCTTTCATATTGCCGGGACAGAATCTGGCAAACTGGTGGAGTAGAAGGTGTCCAGCAAAGGAGGAATTGCTAATGGCTGCCACCTGTATAACCCTAGTTATGAAAAGAGAAGGGTGAAAAGCATGTAGTGAAATGCTCATAGGCTTGAAGGAGTATATTTATCTTTGTATGTGTCAGAGTGGTGCAAGTAAATGTTTTGAAATAAAATAAAAAAAATGTTTGGTTTGGGTCCGCTTTAAAAACTATTTCCCACACCAAAATATTACCCAAATAAAATGGGGAAAAAAAATTACAATTAAAAAAAAAAAAAAACACAAATAGTTACCTAAGGGTCTGAACTTTTAAAATATGCATTTGAAGGGGTATACTACGAACACTTTTTTAAATTATAAGCTTGTAAATAGTGATGGATGCAAAACAGAAAAATTGCACCTTTATTGCCAAATAAAATATTGGCGCCATACATTGTGATAGAAACAAAATTTACATGGTGTCATAACCGAGGCAAACGGGCAAATACAATACATAGGTTTTAATGATGGTAGCGTGAATTATATTAAAGCTATAATGGACGAAAACAGAGAAAGAATGAATTTTTTCAATTTTTTTTCTTATTAATCCTGTTAAAATGCATTTATAAAAAAATAATTCTTAGCAAAATGTACCACCCAAAGAAAGCCTAATTAGTGGTGGAAAAAAATATAGATCAATAAATTGTGTTAAGTAGTGATAAAGTTATTAGCGAATGAATGGGAGGTGAAAATTGCTCTGATGCATAAAGGTGAAAAATCCCTGCAGGCTGAAATGGTTAACTGATTCAGCTTGGTAAATCCTGGGTAGGTTGTGCATATACAGTATATTTGTTCGCCCTGCTTAAAAGCCTTGTTGTACTCTTATGCAATGCTGATTTTCTTAAAGCAGTATTGTCACCATGAAAATCAAATTTCAACAGCAACTGGTCTGAGTTCATTAAGTGATAAAGATGCTAATCCTGCATTCAAAACTGGCAAAACTTTTTCTGCTGTTATGGTTTGGAGTCATCATATACTTTAGGAGCACTGGCCCTAGTGCCAAACAGTGCCAAACAGTTGAATGCTGGGGAGTTCTTTTTATCTATAATATACAGTGGTTTGCAAAAGTATTCGGCCCCCTTGAAGTTTTCTATATTTTGTCATATTACTGCCACAAACATGAATCAATTTTATTGGAATTCCACGTGAAATACCAATTCAAATAAAGTGGTGTACACGTGAGAAGTGGAACGAAAATCATACATGATTCCAAACATTTTTTTAAAAAAAATAACTTCAAAGTGGGGTGTGTGTAATTATTCAGCCACCTGAGTCAATACTTTGTAGTACCACCTTTTGCTGCAATTACAGCTGCCAGTCTTTTAGGGTATGTCTCAGCTTTGCACATCTAGGGACTGAAAACCTTGCCCATTCTTCTTTGCAAAACAGCTCCAGCTCCGTCAGATTAGATGGACAGCGTTTGTGAACAGCAGTTTTCAGATCTTGCCACAGATTCTTAATTGGATTTAGATCTTGACTTTGACTGGGCCATTCTAACACATGGATAGGTTTTGTTTTAAACCATTCCATTGTTGCCCTGGCTTTATGTTTAGGGTCATTTTCCTGCTGGAAGGTGAACCTCTGCCCCAGTCTCAAGTCTTTTGCAGACTCCAAGAGGTTTTCTTCCAAGATTGCCCTGTATTTGGCTCCATCCATCTTCCCATCAACTCTGACCAGCTTCCCTGTCCCTGCTGAAGAGATGCACCCCCCGAGCATGATGCTGCCACCACCATATTTGACAGTGGGGATGGTGTGTTCAGAGTGATGTGCAGTGTTAGTTTTCCGCCACACATAGCGTTTTGCATTTTGGCCAAAGTTCCATTTTGGTCTCATCTGACCAGAGCACCTTCTTCCACATGTTTGCTGTGTCCCCACATGGTTTGTGGCAAACTGCAAATGGGACTTCTTATGCTTTTCTGTTAACAATGGCTTTCTTCTTGCCACTCTTCCATAAAGGCCAACTTTGTGCAGTGTACGACTAATAGTTGTCCTATGGACAGATTCCCCCACCTGAGCTGTAGATCTCTGCAGCTCGTCCAGAGTCACCATGTGCCTCGTGACTGCATTTCTGATTAGCGTTTTCCTTGTTTGGCCTGTGAGTTTAGGTGGACGGCCTTGTCTTGGTAGGTTTACAGTTGTGCCATACTCCTTCCATTTCTGAATGATCGCTTGAACAGTGCTCCGTGGGATGTTCAAGGCTTTGGAAATCTTTTTGTAGCCTAAGCCTGCTTTAAATTTCTCAATAACTTGATCCCTGACCTGTCTGGTGTGTTCTTTGGACTTCATGGTATAGTTGCTCCAAATATATTCTCTTTGACAACCTCTGAGGCCGTCACAGAGCAGCTGTATTTGTACTGACATCAGATTACACACAGGTGCACTCTATTTAGTCATTAGCACTCATCAGGCAATGTCTATGGGCCACTGACTGCACTCAAACTAAAGTAGGCTGAATAATTATGCACACCCCACTTTGCAGTAATTTGTAAAACATGTTTGGAATCCTGTATGATTTTTGTTCAACTTCTCATGTGTACACCACTTTGTATTGGTCTATCACAAGTAATTCCAATAAAATTGATTCAGGTTTGTGGCAGTAATATGACAAAATGTAGAAAACTTCAAGGGGCCGAATACTTTTGCAAACCCCTATATTCCTCCTCTACCATTTATTTCCCCATTTAGCTGCTTATAAGAAACACCCCCTGCCGACTTGTGTTTACAAGCAAGGCTGAGGTGACTTAGCGATTTAAAAAAAAAAAAAAAGACAGTGCAGTTCCTAGTATACACCTCAGTGGGAGTGTCTGAAGACTCTGGGAGGAGGGCAGCTAATGAATACCCAATGAGCAAGAGAAGGGAGGGGGGAAAACAAGAGTCAGGGAGGATATGATGTCAGCATTAGCTTGGCAAAACGGCCACTGCCTAGAATAGGATTTTCTGCTTTTCCTTTATAAAATTCACAGGAATCATTACGTGGATAGCACAATACATCTGTTATACAAGTAGAAGTAGTATTTATCTACTTATATATGTGTCTTATTTATAGGTTAGCATGGGTGTCGCTTGTTCTTTAATGAATTACCGTTTATTTTGCTTTTGAGCTACTGTAATGAATAAAAGACCATTTAGGGTGTATATACACATCCAATTTGGATTGGCCATTTATCTCCCAATTTTACATCTCCCATGTCGTATAAGAGATTACCTACTCAATTTGCTCATGGTCGTTACAGCCGCACGACGCAAAGCCTCGTCCACTTAATCGCACACCCTTGTACCCACGTCGTTCTAAGTCAAGTTCATTTTGCCAAATATTTTTTCTCAAGCCTACACGTTTTTGCACAGGTAGATCATATAGATAAATATGATTGAAGGTGCTTAGCAAAGCATTTTCATTCAGCAGTAGCTCATCATTAACAAATAATGGTTCTAACAGAGGTAATTGCACTTTGGGTGCATACACACAATTTTGATTGGCTGATTTTGATTGACCCTCATACTACATAGAGGATCAAGATTGTGTGTGTATATTCCCCCTTAAATCTGAAAATTATTTACATGACCCTGGACACAGTGTCTATGCCTTGCAACTCATAGCTGCAGTGGTGGAAGTGTCACCCTGGCCACCACAATGCATGCTGGGAGATGTAGTACATTAATGTGCCTACATCTCCTGTGATTACATTAATGTACTACGTCTCCCAGTGTGCATTGCAGTGGCCAGCGGGGAGGGACACTTCCAGTAGATGTAGTGTAGATGGGGAGCAGCATACAGGGACAGGGATGTGGGTGCTCTGCTCTGCTATTTGTTGTTTGAGCAGGACTGTTATTTCTCGGTTTTTATGGATTTTAATAAGCGAGTACACTGGTACACTGGTTGATTTCAGCTATTGATCGTTTCTATAGAATTGATCGGAAATTGATTCTATCAAATCTATCAATCGATTTGCAGCCAATTTCAATTGATTTGATCTGACAGGATGGAAAATCTAGGTCGATCTGCTGCTGGAAGCAGATCGCTGGCTCATAGAGTAGCATTGGATCTAATGGACCAATAATGCATTTAGATAGATTTAATTCTGAAATCTATTGGAAATCTGTTCCTAGTGTGTGGCGCACATCAGATTCTTGTCAGATTCGACTTAACAGGCATCTGACAAATCTGTGGTCGAATCTGCTGCAAATCTATAAGTGTATGGCCACCTTAAGACTAACGTCACTAAGTGGGAGGGATTTCACCTTTTCAGCTGGATTTCCATTGACTCAGGGCTGTAGAGTCTGTACAAAAATCCTCTGACGCCTCAGTTTAGGATTTCACCAACTCAGTCTTCTAATCTGCATATTACAATCTTATGTATGTAACATAAAAAGGCATCTCATCATTGCCAACGCTAAGGCATTTTAAAGCTATACAGTATAATCTCATAATAAAACTAGAGTATAGTAAACTACCCCTCCAGATCCCGGCCAATCTCCATTACAAGTCTATGGGAGCAATGCCTGGGATAGTAAACTCAGATATAAAACTTATTGTCAACATGTTTTTTGGCCCCTACGTGATGCAGACTCTGGAAATAGTGAACAGTGGGCGGTGCATGCATCATATGTCAGTGTGAAACCCATGGACAGCTAATCTCTTCAGGGTGGTTGCAAGTGAGTTGATGCCTGATAACATTTGTAAGACAAGACATGGCACTGGGGCTGGATATGCAGTACTGTACAAATCAGCAGCCATGTGAATGTAAACAAAAGAGGATGCAGTGTTACCACTTCCACTTTACAATCACCATTGAAAGTATCGTCACTGTCCTCCCACGGGATTGTACGCACTCCCAGGTATCTCTTCCCTTGTTAGCGATGATGCTCCTGGTAGTACGTGGAGCGCAGTACAGGCAACATTTACTTGTAGTGCAAATCAGAGCGGGCCTACTTGCTGCAAAATGGAGGAGAAGAGAGTGCGAGTGGCTTATGATTGTTTGCATTATGAAGAAAGGCTTCACGATTGGCTCAAGTGTGAGCAGAAAGTTTTGCTGGACGCATGCTGCAAGTCTCGTCTGTGGTGGTATCTGAGCCACTCAAAGGGAGGGGGGGGTGCATATCATTCTGGTGCTGGAGAGTTCAGCGCAGGGTGAGCCGAATGATGGCTCTCCCTGTTGTCACTAAACACAATTCCCCCTCCAAGTTGCAGCAACTCAGGGGGAGATTTAATTTGGGGTATCGCTAACGTCAGAGCTAGCCCCAAATGACCGTTACGTGGAGTGCGCAGCATAGCATTGCTGCTATGGTGGCGCCTAGCTTTAGCAATGGGTGCGAAATGAACTGCTTCGCTCACAGGGAGCGAGTGGCTGCCTCAATTCAGTGACAATCTGCAATTTTTAAGGAGCCCTGGATACTGTACCAGCAATTTGTTCAGCCTGGCTATTAAGGGATATGGTAACCTTGTAACCCACCAAATGTGCAAGTTCTTGTACTGTGCCTCCAATAGGACAGAGTTAGTCCTTTGCAGCAGAGAATATACCAGGGAATGTCCGGCCATTAATAGGACAATATCTGATATAATAAAACTTAAATATGTTTTCCTGGTCCCTTGGAGTTTACGATAACGAGATTACACTGTATTAAGATGGCATCTGCTTTTGGAAACAAAAGAGCTCCTGGCCAGGAAGCTTACACTTCACCCTGCCAGCAATCCTGGCCTGTTATTGTCAACATGGATGTCCTAGTATGTTCTCTGTATATTAGGATTCACCAGAGCCCCATACCTGCTGGGTTCTAGCATGTAGCCCGGCCACCTTCCAAAAGGCCTCTACCTTTTCTATATCGGATATATTAACGGTTGGGGCAATTTTCCGCAAGTGGTAGATCTATACACTGGAACTACACTTATACGGGGTTCCAGTGAATCTTCTTAGACATTTGGCATGAAGATTCACAAAGCTTTTTCACCTGTTTTCCTCTGTTTTCACCTTATCTATGCTACATTTTAACCACTTAAGTCTATCTGGACGGATATATCCGTGCAGATATACTGTGCAGCTGCCGCTGCCTGAGGCGCGCGCTCACGCGATGCCTGCCATTACTAGATGTCGTTTTACTACCTTTTTACTACCTCAAATTTATTTTTTTCTCCTTGTGCTTCTCAATCACCGGAAGCACAAGGAGGATGCAGAAAATTTTATTTGCAGAAAGACTGAAGCCTGTAAGTAAGAGCGCTTCGGTTTTTCTGCTGGGGACACGGATCAGTGATCGGGAACCATGTTCCCGTTCACTGATCCCAGGGCTACCAGGGGACAGCACGGGGGAGCGCCCGTGATCGCGCACGGGAGCGTGCCGAAGCGCGGCACCGTAGCCGCCTGGACGTGAGGATCACGTCCGGGCGGCAGAAATGGTTAAACGGTGTAATAGCTGGAACAAATGGGCAAATAAGATACAGGAGTTTTAATTACAGTAGCATGTATTAATTTTAAACTATAATGGCCAAAAACTGAGAAATAATGAATTTTTTCAATTTCTTTCTTAATCTTCCTGTTAAAATGGATTACAAAAAAAATAATTCTTAGCAAAATGTACCACCCAAAGAAAGCTTAATTAGTGGCAGAAAAAACAAGATATAGATCAATTGTGATAAGTAGCGATAAGGTTATTGGCGAATGAATGGGAGGTGAACTTTACTTGGATGCATACGATTTTTGACACTGTAGGCTGAAGTGGTTAAGATCGCAAAGAGCAAAAATATAATATAATTAAGACAAGAAAAGTGATATTGAAATAAAGTTAATCCGGAACAGTGTTCCCAGAAATTTTTTCCAGCCGGGTGGCATGAAATAGTAGCCGGGTGGCATGAATAAGTAGCCAGATGAGGAGAGATAAGAGAATGCAGGGCTGGTGCTTCTGTGTGCAACTCTGCTCACAGCATAGGAGGTGGTGAGCCGATGGGTGCTTACCAAAACTAGCTGAGTGGAGCACTAGGATAAAAGAGGGGAGAACACGGAGGAACAACTTTGAGTGATTATTTTGCTTGTAAATGTGCTAAAAGGTTATTTTTATCAATTAGGTAATAAATAAGTAATGTATGATAAGTTTTGTGAACAGAGCCCAATAAGTTGGGACACTAACTTTTAAGCATTAGTGTACCTCTTTCTGTGTTTTTCTATGTACACCCGAGATGTATTTTAACTAAGCTTACAATGTTGTAGTAGAGTCGCTGTTGCGGAAATCAAAACTAGTCCTAGGTTAGAGTACTTGTAGAGGGCAGTGGCGTAACTAAGGAGCTCTGGGCCCCTGTGCAAGTTTTTCACTGGGCCCCCAAAGCACTCTATACTTAATTGATATGGCGCACCAAAACCTGCTAAGGAATAACCACAGTGTTAGAGGTGCAAGAAGGGGATGGGGAACAGTGTGTTCATGATTACTACTATTCAAAGCATCTATAGAAGTGATTATTACCAGCACAGGACCAATGAAGAGCTAATACTGTGGTTGAGGCAGGGCCCCTTGAGACCTCTTTGGCTAAAGGGCCCCGGTGTGGTTGCACCCTCTGCAACCCCACTAGTAGAGGGTACTGACAGGAATAAAGAACATCCCATCAGGCCCTAGGCAATCTAACTGTGGTTACATGTAACCGTGATGTGCAGGTACTCTGCAGGGGAATGAGGGGACTCTTCCTCTATTACACATTCTTCACACAATATGAACCATGTTTATGGGTGATAGACAACACCTCTGTGTTCAATGTGCACAACATTCTCAGTGGATTCACAACACCTCTGCGGGGAGTGCATATATTCTACTGTGTAACTTAATTTGTAGTCAGCTTCACCACACCATTTCAGGCATAAAAAAAAAAAAAAAAAAAAAAAAAAAAAACTGTTCCCACATGAGTGGAGATAATCATCGCTACACGGACAGTGAACGGCTCTTATTTTATAAATAGGAGCCATGCACACTTGTTACGCAGCAATGGATCCGCAGGGGCACTTCTGTGCAGTCCACGATAATCCCGAGCAGGCGGTTGCATTGCCCCATATAGAATATGGGGGAGCGGAATGGACCACGATGGACCATCGGAACGGACACTACACTGGCTGCTCCTGCTGGCCACACGTGGTAATGGAACAGAGCCTAATGATGGATCCACACCATACAATTTTTTGGCAGATTTACCTGCCAGGTAGATTATTTCCTGCATTTCCGTTCTGAGGATCGTTCGATTTTTTGAGCGATTTTATGATCGATATCCATAGAAATTAACGGAAATAGATTAGAAAATCGCAAAAAATAAAAAATAAATGAAAAAAATATCGATCCTCAGATCCAGTATAAGGGAGGAAATTACATAAAAATTGGCTTCACTCAGATGCAGTAAAGATGGAAAATGCCTGGAACAGTTCATTTTATTTGCTATATAAAATTCACTGATATCAAAATCTGGACAGTACAATACATGTAATGTGTAAGTAGAACAAGCATTTATCTACTTACCATATATACCGTATGTGTTGTTTTTACTGTGAAAGCACGGCTGACCTTCATGCTTTCATTATAGGAGAGACAAAGCCAAATTTTTTTATTACTATTTTTTAATCAAACTTTTATTAGCATAGAAAACGGAGATTGTCGTCCTATGCTGTCCTGTTGACCCTTTATGGCTTGGTACCCCCTGGATTTCGACTGCAGATCCACTGGTGTTGCCCCTGTGAAACCTGACACTTTATCCAGTATGTTTAACGCTCTATACCAAGGCCTTTACCTTAACACTCTACCCATGGAGTAGGTAGAACTCTTGCTATGTTCTGTTATGTTTATACTTTATGGTTCTGACAAGAAGTGCATAATATATCTGGGAATTACAGATTTTTAAATCATTCAGCAAGAAGCACAGCTTGGTCAGTGACTGAAGGGGAACGTAGATTTGAGTGTATGCATGTCCAAAAAGTGGAATTTTAATATTTCAAGGGTTGGAGAATGATGGATTTGTTTTGGAAACTAATGGGAGAGGCTTGTGTGAAGTTTTGTATATGCTAATATAAGGACATGGTTCTACAGTAGGAGAGAAGGTTGTGTGTAGAGCAACATTGTAGATGGAAATCTAAAAACTAGTGAGGAGATGTATCTTGGAGAAGGAATGAAGAGTTTCGTAGGTTAAAGTCATTAGTGTGAATTAGATCATATGATACATTAGATTGGGAACTTGCGATAGAAAGGTAAAAACCACTTCACATTCCTAGCCATAAATTTTACAACCAAGAATGAAAGCTACACACACCTGACGGCAAAGCTTGTGCACATGTATGCCACCACTAAAAAGTAAATGCAGCAACGGCAAAAAGCAGCAATCATTCATTAAAAGTTAAAAAAAAAAAAAAAAATGTGGCAGATACTGGCCACAGTATGGCTAGAGGGAGAGCTTGGGGCCTAATGCTGTACAGACGCATTGATCTGCACCTGTACATTATCAAGAGGGGGGGGGGGTGCAACTGAACTGGTTCGGCTATAGGGATTTAGAGGCATACTGCAGCATGCTGCCCACATAACACCCACATTCTATTAAGTGAATAGGCAGCGTTTGCCCCTCCAACTTCGCATGGGGGGAAACACTGAATTTCGCAATAGTGGAGATGGGTCCACTCCACTCTCTGAACAGACATAGTTAGATGGCTATATGGAAAAGTCACTTCTGATTTTGTCAGTTTCATCAGTTACATATGTTGCAAATTTATCAGCTTATAAGCACGGAGGAGGACGACGTGGTGAGAGAAGGTAAAGCAGGGGTACCCAAACGTTTTGGGTCGAGGGCCGGGTCAACATACTTCAGACTGCTGGGGGGCCGGAGTATACATAAAAAGATGTAGCAGTCTTTGCGTGCCAGACAGTGAAGCAACCTGCCAGGTGACAACCTGCAATCCAATTGGACAACAGTGTCACCTGATATGGAATTTTATTGGAAACCAGCGAATTACTGCTTTCTGGCTTCATTCTATATGCTGACCACCAATATTTCAAGATGTAGCTGACAGCATCTATAATACATTTTGCGTGTGTGTGTGTGGGGGGGGGGGGGCGTAAAAAAGCCTCAGGGGGCCACATTCGACCCGCGGGCCTTAGTTTGAGGACCACTGAGGTAGAGTTAAAAAAGCTGAGTTTTAGATTGCTGAACTGTGAGTAAAGAGAAATAGAACCATTTTATAAATGAGACCACATTCTTCAAAAGTGAACACGAGGCAGATGGAATTAAAAATGTTAGCTTGTTACCTATGAATATGGAATCCTCTGGAACTTCCGGAGGGGCTTCCCACGTTATCAAAGTGAACCAGAGACGAAGCACCCTCATGTAAAATATATATCTGTGGGAACATTAGAGAGAACAGAAAGCGTCTACACTGCTCAGCCTGCTTGTTATCAGCCCTGGTAAAATCCCTGCCTGAGCATTGAGTCTGGCTTTCCTCAGGAATCATTATAGCTTAGTCTGTCTTCCCTGACGTCTTTTCAATCCCAAGCCTGCCCCCTTCTGGCTCTGCTATAATGACTCCGCTATAATGATTCCTGAGCAAAGCCAGACAGAATGCTCAGTCAGGGATTTTATCAGGGCTGATAAGTAGGTTGAGCGGTTAAGAATGAAACAGAGAAGGGTAGAGGTTTTCTCTAATGTTCCCACTGATATATATGGTAAAATGCATGAGGGTGCTTCATCTCTGGTCCACTTTAAGACCACCATCACTTCTTGGGATTATCTTTTAGATCATTACCGTGCTTACGTTCATGTATGAACACAGGCATACTGTGCTTGCTCGAGTATGGCAGCACCTGTGCAGGAGCATTGGGGTGCTCATGGACGAGTGCCTTCAGCTTACTTATGCAGGAGTGGCTGTACTATTGCAGGGACAGTACAGCCATGCTCGTACACAGCAGGGAATTTGGCCTCTAGAACATATCTGACAAGCTCTTGTCAGATACTTTCAGAGGGTCTGCACATAGCAAAAGAGGACACTCCACACCAGGTGCAAGTGACAGCGGCGCTCATGAAGGCGCAGTAGAGGACAACCTGCTGAGGTCAGCCTCTGCAACAGAGGGGGACTGGGAGCCTGCGGCTGAGAGCGGAGCTGTGGCGAGGGACATAGCAGCTGCTAAGGGTTGGAGGAAGCCCCGGGTAAATAGGTGTCTTTTGGCTTCTCTGATAATCCCTTTAACTGTATCTATAGTGCTAACAGTAAGCAGAATATTACTGCAGTAATATAAAAGAAATAAAATATTTTTTATTTTTAGTTCACAAAAGCAGGCATTTGAAAGATTATGACATTTACCATAATGTTGATAAATGTAAGACCATGAAACGTGGACGTGCAAATAAAATACAGCTGGGGACATCAGACTTGGAGGAAGACTTGGGCAGAATAGTTGATAAGTAAAGCAACAGTACTCAATGCCAAGCAAAAGCAAATCTGGGATGCAAAAATCAATAATAAATAATTGCATCATAACAGAGCAGTGTTCTCCCCAGGCTCTTTTAGCCGGGTGCTCCACCCGGCTAGATTTGGTGACCACCCGGCTGTCAGCGGCTCACCTCTTCACCTCCTCCTATGCTGTAAGCACAGTTGCCCTGCATTTTCAACTCGCACCACCCGGCTACTTTTTTATGCCACCCGGCTACTATTTCATGCCACCCGGCTGGAAAAAAATTCTGGGGAGAACACTGCAGAGCCTTTAGCAGTGGTGGGTCAGGTAGAATGTGAAGAAAATTTACATCATCTTAAAGGGAAAAAAAACAAAAAAAAACTCCCAGCACTTACCTAATGGTCTCAATAATTTCATGTGCAGCATCATGGTGTTTATCCTGCAAAGAAATCAGAGAATCCAAAATATTTATTACTGTATTCTTACAAAGAGGTGTACACAGCAATAATATTATAGTGTTCCCGTTAAACAAATTGTCTGAGGCCCCTGTCACAGGGCCCCTTGTGGCCAGACCGCAAATTGCCTTCCAATCTGTTTCAGCACACAGACCATGCAAGCTGTGGTCGCATTCAATGCGCAGAAACCATCGGAATCTGGGCAGCAGACCGACCAGAAGGGAGCCTGTGAGGTTACAGTACTTACAAAATACACACTATTTCAGGGTATAACTGCCACCACCTCTGCTTTCTGAGGCAGAGGAACTCACGGACTGGCTACTTCTCAACCTGCAAATAAAACGGTTAAACACACTCTATTCTGTCTAGCTAGAAGCAACAGTAGCGTCTCCTCAGAAGTCTGGGTTCGGCTTCTGTATGGCTGAATAATAGGGTAGCTGGAGCAACAACTGACGATAGCGTCGTTTTATTAAAATGCAAAATAATATATAAAGAAAATCGTTAAAATCAACAATTATAGAGACAAAGGATAACAGTATAGAAAATAAAAATGGAGAAAAAACGGATACTTAAAGTTCATGGAAAGATGTCCTTTCTGGGATAATAAATAATAAAGTTCCTGGTTTCAATTCAGTTCAGTTAGTAACAAAGTTCTTTTGTTCCAGTTCCGAGTCCAAACAAGATGGCCGCTAACCACGTGTCCTCTGGCTAGCAGCAGACAGGCTCTCATACAGATGGAATTTGGAGGACTGAGGTCCGCCTGCTTGCCATGTGCTTCTGATGAAGCTGGCTCGGGGGTGTGGCCGTGCCCACCCCCTCTGAATTACCAACCAACCACAGTTCAAGTCCTTGGGGAGAGATTTTAGGTTTACTTATAAATGCCGTAACTCATGGACGATACATGTCATATTTAGGTGGATAGCAGATTCTTACTGGTCGGAAAATATAGATTAATATGATATCAGACGTGACTTGAGCAGCGGGTCAGGATCCTGAGAAGATTCATACCGCAATAACTGTACAAGATATTGCCATGAATTTTATATCCGCACGTTGGGCAGACTAACAAATAAGACTATATGAATTTCATAGCTGTGCAATATACGGTCTTCGTATACCGACAAGATGCATTCAAATCTGCCCCTGTCGGTGCCGCGCTGGCTGCCTTTCTCATGGCCACCTGGGATGCCAGCTTCCTGGCTCTTTTCATGGAGCCATTTGGCTGTTGGGGGAATAAGCTGGTCTCTGCAGGGGATCCGGCCAAGTGCGACATTCCTGAGGGGTGAGGGGAATATGTTACTCACAGGAGGACAGATCTCTGGTTTAAAAAAAAACAAAACACAAAGAAGTCATTTTCTGATCGCTTGCGCGACTGCACAGATCCAAACAGGAAGCGATCAGGAAACCGACTGCGAATTCTCCAGATTCACCTGCGTCTCTCACGGCTATTCCGTGACAGCCCTTTTTACTTTTTTCATTGCAAGGGATAATAGAAAAGGAAAAAAAAAAAAAAAAAGATTTTATCTTTCTGAATAAAGCAGTCAAAAAGCAGTTAAATGTTGCCACAATTCTTCTAAAAAGCAAGCAGAACAAACACGCTTTCTCCTGGCGGACTCAAAGCGACACAGCTGCAGCCACTGGGACGCGCTCTATAGGCAGCAGCAGTGTTAGGGAGACTTGCTAAAGGTCTCCTACTGAACAGGCAAAGCCGAGATTCTAACCTAGGTCTCCTGTGTCAGAAGCAGAGCCCTTAACCATTACACTATTCAGCCACTACAGAAGCCAAAACACTTCTGTTTGGTCAAGAAAGCATTGCTGATAGACAGGGCTGAAAAGCTAAGATTCTTTTGCATTGAAGCTGAATTTGTGTCACACATATACAACATGGCTGCTGTTTAGAGCTGCGTATAAACTAGTCTATGGAATTTGCGTCACCCACCAGGATCAGCCACAATCTACGGTTAACACTGCAGCAGTCCAAAGCTATACAGATGCATTGCAAGGAAACAGCCAAGCAATGTGTTCGGATTCTCTGGAGGAGGAACCACCGTGTTGGGAACAACAGAGCGGCTTCCCTGGGTGGGGTAAGGAGAGAAACAATGGACTCTGCTACCTTGTCATTTAAAAAATTCAGACATGCTGCATCAATATGCAACCTTGATGGACACCTGTACTAACGCCAAATTCTAGAACTGTCTTGCATTGGGCTGGATTCACACTATGCGCATTGCATAATGCTTGCGTTATGAGTGTGAACTGCAATGAAGACTGGACAGACTAAATTCAAAGCCTGCATTCAGCGAGTTAGAAAAACGCGATCCACTACAACACAGAGGTGTGAATAGCCCCATAAAAAAATTGCATGGGCCATGAGTTGGCAGCATGCAGAATTGTTCTGCAATCAATGGAAGTAGCGTAAATGGCTGTTTCACACTGAAAGTCACTGAACTCAATCTCTAATCGATTTTTCAGCAAGAGATTCCGTAAAGATTGTTTCACAGTTTTTGTATAGCATTTTTAAACCAATTGTACGAAAAGTACATGCTGCTCTTCTGTAATTTTAAGAAAAACAAATTACTCTAGTGTGAAAACTGTCAGTCAAAGCACTTTTTAAGTTGCCTGCGATCAGACAATTGTTGAAAAGCACTTGCAGAGTAAAACAGCCCTTAAAGCTGATCAGAGATGAAAAAGTAACTATAACAAGTAACTTGTCTATATCTTATCTAAAGTTTCGATAGTTTACACATGTCCAATTTCAAGTTTCCCCAACCCAACATTAAAGCAAAACCTACGTGAGAAGAATATGGAGGCTGCCATATTTATTTCCTTTTATGCAATACCAATTGACTGGCAGTCCTGCTAATCTATTTAGCTGCAGTATTGTCTGAACACCTGAAACAAGCATGTAGCTAATCTTGTCAGATCTGACAATTACCGAAACACCTGTTCTGAATATGCTTATTCAGGGTCTATGGCTAAAAGTCTTTGGGACCGTTTCCACTAGAGCGAATCTGCATGCAGGATTCGCATAGACAATATAAGTGGATGGGACGGTTTCCACTTGTGCGGGATTCTGTGCGGTTTGTCGTGCAGAAAAAAATCTGCACAGCAGACCCATCAGAATTTGCACGCCTCACACCCGCACGAGATTTGTCGGTAATTTTACTAAATAGGAAAACCGCAAGCATTTTAGTCTTGCGGTTTTCCCAGCGTTTCCGCTTAAAAACCCATGTCAATGCTTGCCGGCATTGACATGGTTAAAAACGCGTTGTGTAAACCGCGAGCGATTCCGCGTGAATATCCGCATAGAAACACCAACAAAACCGCAACCACATGCGGATTTGTTCCCGTGATTTACCCGTCTAAATCGTTCTGCAGTAGTGGAAACGGTCCCTTAGAGGCAGAGAATCAGCAGGACATCCAAGCAATTGGTACTGCTCGAAAGAAAATAAATATGGCAGCCTCCATATCCCTCTCACTACAGTTGTCCTAACTTCACCCTGATCCCTAAACTAACCCACATACCGGTTACCCCAATTTACATCAGTGCATAAAATCCTCCCTGACAACTAAACAACTCCTCTACCTATTGTAAACTTATTACAATGGATAAATATAGACCTGCTCTTTTCAACTTCATCGCTTAGGCTTCCATATTCCTCTTTCCATTTTGACGTCAAAAGCCCCACACCAGGGTCCAAAAATGGTTTTGTAGCCATGCATATGGGGAAAAAGCCAAGAGTTCAGACATTCAGATGTAGTGGAAACTCAGCCTTAAAGGGCAACTGTAGAAAGAGGGGTATGGAGACTGCCAGATTTTTCTTTTTAGCAATACCTGTTGCTTGGTTATCCTGTTGATCCTCTGCCTCTAATATTTTTAGCCATAGACCGTGAACAAGCATGCCGCAGATCAGGCTTCTGACATTATCAGATCTGACGGGATTATCTGCATGCTTGTTTCTGAAGTGATTCAGACACTACTGCAGCCAAATAGATCAGCAGGGCTGCCACGCAACTGGTATTATTTAAAATATAGATTTATAGATATAGCAGCCTCCATAGTCTTCCTACTTCAGTTGTCCTTGAAGACATTTAGTGGCTGTGTTGCATTTAAGTCAACATGAGTCCCTGTCAGAAGTATAAGAAATATCTACAAATATATCTAGATACCAAGATCCAAACTGAATCCAATAATAGAAAAATCTTAAGCTGGCCACTAACGGTCCAATTTCTAGCGAAAAATCGTTAGAGCGATCAGAAATTCTGATCGGGCGAAAAATCGTTCACTACACCATCAACTAACCAATCATTGCTTCCCATCAATCACGACCACCAAGAAAATCCAAATTTTCGTTCGACGAAAATTCATTCGGGCGACATTTTTTTCACTCGTTCATAATCGATTGTGTCCACCAATGGAGATTATTTACAACCAATCCGATCACAATTTCTGATCGCTCGAACGATTTTTCGCTAGAAATTGGACCATTAGTGGCCAGCTTTAGAAATTTCTTGGGCTCCCCATATATGGTTCAGAACTGGGTCCATTTTAAAACCACATTATTCTCCAAAAAGAAAAAAGGAGAAATCTACCAGCCAATAAAACGTTTTGGTTTCAATACTAACACACCATACGACTGCAGCTTCAGAGACGAGAATATATAAACAGCTTTGTGAGCATCACACATTGTTTGAATAGCTGAACAGAGTCATCACTTGACAGGAAGAAAAGTTCACACCAGGTCAAAAGAAGCACAGAACATAAAAAAATGCATCGACTATTCCAAGCTTTGCACTCATCTGTGATTAACAGTACACACTAGGCCCGGACGATTTTAGGGAAAAATTGAATTGGGCGATTTCTGTCCAAAATCACGATTTTGGTTTGATTCACAATTTCCTTCAAATCAAGCTTTGTTGCCCCTCTGTGCCTTTTTGTTCCCGCTCTGTGGCTTGCAGCTCAATTTTGCACCTGATCATTTTCCGCGCTCGATTATGCGGGCGATTTTATTACCTTCCATTCGTTTCTCCTATCTTTTCCCATTGTTCCCTATGCAAAATTGAGCGCGGAATCGGACAGGATATCGGACATGTCGGAAATTATCAATCGAACCATCTAAATGGCTCAAAATCGAGCCGCGGATTCCTAGCATAAGGGCTGGTTCAGACGGGCGTTTTACGCAGCGTTTCAGACGCAGCGTTTTTTGGGATCTACTGCCATCCCATGCAAGTGAATGGGAGCGTTTAGAGCTGGCTTTTGCAGGCTTTCATGAAAGCCTGGCAGTAGATCCCAGCGTTGCGTCTAGTCTCAAAAGCAACATGCTGCTTTCAGAGGCAGTAAACGCGAGGAAACAATAGCAGAGACCAGAACTGCTAGCCTTGAATGCTTTTCAAAAGCTTTCAAAAGCTAGCTTTTAAACGCTGGCGTTTGAACGCAATGCCAAGCAAAAGCTCAGCAGACGCCCGTGTAAACCAGCCCTTACTCTGAGAAGAAGGAAGCCTCAGGATCCTATTGAGGCTTCCCTCTCTCTACAGTCTCTTTTCACTTCACCCTTGTGGTTTCTGATAGCCACACATCTTCTTCCCACTGGTCATTGATCTTTTTCATTAGGTCTCCCTTCCCATTGTATGCAAAATACACCTTTATTTCCAAATAATATATTGTCACCATACTTTGTAATAGGGGCATAATTAAAATCTTGTGGTAACCAGAACAAATAGGCAGATAAAATGTGTGGGTTTTATGCACAGTAGCAGTGTTTATATTAAAACTATAGGGGATGAAATTGGAGAAAGTATTTTCATTTTTTCCTTGTTTTTCCCTTTAAAATGCATAGAAAATAAAGTAATTACTGAAAACATATCAACCCCAAAAAGCCCCCTGTGAATTTTATAAAGGAAATGTAGAGAATCCTATTCTAGACAGTTTCCATATTTACTGTGGCTATTTTGAAGCCAGCCCTGATTTGAACCTCTGCCCGATTTGCCCGCCCTGAGCTGAGCATGCGGCAGACCATTATACCCAGCCTGCACATCTGTGGCGAGTAGACGCTAGGGCAACAATTCAGGGGTCATAGTGCTGTAGAGCATCGGGGCTCCAAACTTCACAGATGATGGGGAATTAGACAGGCTTAACTCTAAATATAAACAGGATGTTTTTCTCTAGGTTTTCCTTAAAGAGTAACTGTCAGGCTGCAAAAGCTAATTTAAACCTCCATTCTCCTGTGTTAAACAGTTTAGAAGGAAGCCAAAAAGGCAATACAGAAGATAAAAATCTCTCTTAGGCCTGGTGCACACCAGAGGAGTTTTTCTGAGCGTTTTGAGTTTTTAAATCTGCTGCTAATGTTATCCCATGTGTCTGTGCACACTGGAGCAATGAGGTTTTGTAAAAAACCCCATAGCATTACATTGGGAAGAGCTTTTGAAACCTCTAAAAGCTCTTCCCAATGTAATGCTATGGGTTTTTTTTTACAAAACCTCATTGCTCCAGTGTGCACAGACACATGGGATAACATTAGCAGCAGATTTAAAAACTCAAAACGCTCAGAAAAACTCCTCTGGTGTGCACCAGGCCTTACTTTGATGCTTGCTGAATAGCAAGGCTGGTTATTCCCAAGTTCCTAAGGAGGCCGCAAGCCGCATAACATACTGCAAAGCATTCTGGGGCTGCTTCTTCTCCCCACTCTGCACTACCTTGGGTCCTTCCCCTTCATTTCCCTATCACGCCCTAAGGCTGCTTTTACAGTGAGAAGTTACAGGCTCATGTTACAGCAGCTTGTAATGCAGCCCAGAACTCACAGCACAGAAAAATCACAGGGCACATGTTCCGTTAGAGTATACTGCATGAGTCGCTATTGTTCCTAGCCACATGGCTAATTAATATCCACTGCACAATAGTGTTGTCTGGATCATGAACCATTAGGATCTTTGATCCTGATCGAATCATCAGGAAGCAGGGAGGATATGACATCACAATTGGCTTCATACGAGACAGACAAACATGGAACCTGCCATGAGCTGTCAGGAGCATCATTCTCTGCAAATACTATATAAAAATTCTGTGAAATCCAAACGTGGACAGTGAAATGCATACGTAATGTAAGTACAGCCAATATTTAGCTACTGATATGTGTTTTTTTCTCTGAGACCCTATACCTAACAGCTCCTCTTTAACCACTTCAGCCTTGAGTCGTTTTCACTTTATGCTTCCGAGCAATGTTCACCTCCCATTCATTAGCCCAGGGCTGCCCAATAGGTCGATCGCGATCTACCGGTAGATCGCGACCGCCTCCTCGGTAGATCGCGGCCTCTTGGCCGCGTCTCATTAAATTTTGCGGCCAGCAGCTCATCATGTTTAGCTGCTGGCCAATAAGAATGCACGGGAGACGGGGAGAGAAGACGCGGCGAGCAGAGAGGGAGGAGAGAGGCGGCGCGGCCGCTACGTCATGGCTGGGGGCGGCGCCGGGCAGCCTGCAACGTGCGTGCTGGTAACATGCCCGGCGCTGCCCCCAGCCATGACGTAGCGGCCGCGCCGCCTCTCTCCTCGCCGCGTCTTCTCCCCGCCATTCATATTGGCCAGCGGCCTGCCTGCCGGAGGTTCCAGGAGTCCAGAGGACCCTGGCTAACCTACGCTACAGGTACCTATACCTGGCTAAGCTACACTGGGGGCACCAATACCTGGCTAAGCTACACTGGGGGCACCAATACCTGGCTAAGCTACACTGGGGGCACCAATACCTGGCTAAGCTACACTGGGGGCACCAATACCTGGCTAAGCTACACTGGGGGCACCAATACCTGGCTAACCTACACTGGGGGCCCATATGCCTGGCTAAGCTACACTGGGGGCCCATATGCCTGGCTAAGCTACACTGAGGGCACCAATACCTGGCTAAGCTACACTGGGGGCACCAATACCTGGCTAAGCTACACTGGGGGCACCAATACCTGGCTAAGCTACACTGGGGGCACCAATACCTGGCTAAGCTACACTGGGGGCACCAATACCTGGCTAAGCTACACTGGGGGCACCAATACCTGGCTAAGCTACACTGGGGGCACCAATACCTGGCTAAGCTACACTGGGGGCACCAATACCTGGCTAACCTACACTGGGGGCCCATATACCTGGCTAAGCTACACTGGGGGCCCATATGCCTGGCTAAGCTACACTGAGGGCACCAATACCTGGCTAAGCTACACTGGGGGCACCAATACCTGGCTAAGCTACACTGGGGGCACCAATACCTGGCTAAGCTACACTGGGGGCACCAATACCTGGCTAACCTACACTGGGGGCCCATATACCTGGCTAACCTACACTGGGGGCCCATATGCCTGGCTAAGCTACACTGAGGGCACCAATACCTGGCTAAGCTACACTGTAGGCACCAATACCTGGCTAAGCTACACTGGGGGCACCAATACCTGGCTAAGCTACACTGGGGGCACCAATACCTGGCTAAGCTACACTGGGGGCACCAATACCTGGCTAAGCTACACTGGGGGCACCAATACCTGGCTAACCTACACTGGGGGCCCATATACCTGGCTAAGCTACACTAGGGGCCCATATGCCTGGCTAATCTACACTGAGGGCCCATATACCAGGCTAACCTACACTGGGGGCCCATATACCCGGCTAACCTACACTGAGGGCCCATATACCAGGCTAACCTACACTGAGGGCCTGTATACCTGGCTGACCTACACTGAGGGCCCATATACCTGGCTGACCTACACTGAGGGCCCATATACCTGGCTAACCTACACTGAGGGCCCATATACCTGGCTAACCTACACTGAGGGCCCATATACCTGGCTAACCTACACTGAGGGCCCGTATACCTGGCTAACCTACACTGAGGGCCCGTATACCTGGCTAACCTACACTGAGGGCCCGTATACCTGGCTAACCTACACTGAGGGCCCGTATACCTGGCTAACCTACACTGAGGGCCCATATACCTGGCTAACCTACACTGAGGGCCCATATACCTGGCTAACCTACACTGAGGGCCCATATACCTGGCTAACCTACACTGAGGGCCCATATACCTGGCTAACCTACACTGAGGGCCCATATACCTGGCTAACCTACACTGAGGGCCCAAATACCAGGCTAACCTATACTGAGGGCATGTAACCTATGCTGCAGGCACATATACCTGGCTAACGCGGGCGGGGGGGGGGGGGGGACGCGTGCTTAGCATTTGGGACGTTGGTAGATCTCCTGGCCTCTGCAAATTTTAAAGTAGCTCGCGAGCCGAAAAAGTGTGGGCACCCCTGCATTAGCCTATAACTTTATCACTACCTATCACAATGACCTGATCTATGTCTTTTTTTTTCCGCCACCAATTAGGCTTTCTTTGGGGGGTACATTTTGCTAAGAGCCACTTTACTGTAAATGCATTTTAACAGGAAGAATAAGGAAAAAACAGAAAAAATGCATTATTTCTCAGTTTTCGGCCATTATAGTTTTAAAATAATACATGCCTCCACAATTAAAACTACAATTAAAACTCACGTATTGTATGCGCCCATTTCTCCCGGTTATTACACCGTTTAAATTATGTCTCTATCACAATGTATGGCGACAATATTTTACTTGGAAATAAAAGTGCATTTTTTCCGTTTTGCATCCATCACTATTTACTCGCTTATAACTAAAAAAATATATAAATATTTCATGTTTACATAGATATTTAAAAAGTTTAGACCCTTAGGTAAATATTTATGTGTTTTTTGTTGTTTTTTTTTTTAATTGTAATGTTTTGTTTTTTTTTATTATTAAACATTTTATGTGGGTATTTTTGGAAGGGTGGGATGCAAATCAATTTTTTTAGGACATATTGGTCTATTTTTTAAAAAAAATTTTGCATTTTCCTGCAGTTAGCTTTTTGGCCACAAGATGGCAGCCATGAGTTTGTTTACAATGACGTCACTCTAAGCATAACACGGACGCTTAGAATGACGTCGGGGGAAATAGGAACAGAAAAACCTCAGCTTCCGTGCGAAGCTGACGGTTTTTCTCGGGGGGAGAGCAATCAGTGATCGGGCTCCATAGCCCGATTCACTGATTGCCTGGCTAGCGAACCGCGGGCCGGGAGTGCGCGTGCACGATCGGCCGCGGGGGCGCGCGGCAGCGCACATGGCCTCCTGGGCGTAGCTAGTACGTCCAGGAGGCCAAAGTAGTTAAAGAGAACCTGTACTGAGTAAAAATATTTTAAATAAACACGAGGTAACTTCAAATGAACATTACATAGTTACCTTGCCATCAGTTCCTCTCAGAAGCTCACCATTTTCTTATGATAATAATCCCTTCCAGTTCTGACAATATTTTGTCAGATATGAAATATATCAGGAAAACTGATGTACCAGGTAATGTCCATGTTTCCCTATGGCTCAAGTGGGCGATGTTACAGTTTAACTGTGTACTGACCAGAAAGCTGTTATAGGTAATGGCCATTTTCAAAATGGAGGACGGAAAATTCCCTTGATCACAGTGAACAAACAGGATGCAGGACAGCAGAAAGGCACTGAGGAGTAGACTACATGGAATGTAAGTATGACTTGTGTATGCTTATTTTGACTTTTAATTTTCAGTTCAGGTTTTCTTTAAGTGCTGTGCTAGAATTCAGGTCTATTTTAATCAAAGCTTAAAACAAACCTTTACTTAACCTTTCTGGCATCAGCTCGGGCTATGCCGCCGGAAGGCACCGCTCCGGCCCCGCTGGGCCGATGTGCATAATTTTTTTTGCACTTCGCTAGCTGCGTGTGCAATCCGATCGCCGCCACTCCCCGCCGATCCGCCACGTCGCAGCCACCCTCATCCCCCCCACCCACGCGCTGCCTGGCCAATCAGTGCCAGGCAGCGCCGAGGGGCGGATCGGAGTCCCTTTTGACGTCACGACGTCGAGGACGTCATCCCGCCCGTCGCCATGGCGACGGGGGAAGCCCTCCAGGAGATCCCGTTCTTTGAGGGGGGATGCCGCTGTCTCGCAACATATCAATTTTTTTTTTTTTTTTTTTTTTTAAACGGCTGTGCTGCCCCCTGGCGGATTTTAATAAACCACCAGGAGGGTTAAAGAGGAGCTGTCAGACATACTATTTCAGGAAAAAAATAAAACACACATACATATTACATACATATTACATACATACATGCAGTGGAGGAAATAATTATTTGACCCCTCACTGATTTTGTAAGTTTGTCCAAAGACAAAGAAATGAAGTCTCAGAACAGTATCATCTCAATGGTAGGTTTATTTTAACAGTGGCAGATAGCACATCAAAAGGAAAATCAAAACAATAACCTTAAATAAAAGATAGCAACTGATTTGCATTTCATTGAGTGAAATACATTTTTGAACCCCTACCAACCATTAAGGGCCTGTTCAGACTATCTGCGTATAAAGAATGCATTTAAAATCAAACGCAAGTTGAAAAACGCATGCGTTTTTCTTGCGTTCTAATGCGTATTCTATTGCGTTTTGCACACACACGTGACCCAGGGAAAAAAAAATTATG